>NC_142677.1:5749897-5862397 GCF_964200805.1 Pocillopora damicornis
TCAACTTCACTTGAAGAGGTTACTAGTGTTCTAAAGGACAAACAACAGACTGAGAAACAGAGTGTAGAAGGCGAAAGTGAATTGTTTAAAGAAACGCTCAGTGAGAACCAAGGTAACTTAACGTCCCTCAATATAATAATAAGATGCAAACGCAGACAATAGCAAATGTTTTCTTTCTCAAGAAAGTGTAAGACTACATATCTAAGAAACGAAGCTTTCTCCTAGACAAGAGAACATGGCCTCTTTAGAAATATAAAAGTGTCAAAATAGCAACATATACATTAATCTCAAGCTCGATCGCTGACTTAAACAACTTTTTTTTGAGTGGTTCTAACTTGTTAGGATCAAAATGCAGAGACTTAATATTTTTAAAACCGTTAATTTTTCTTGGTTGCTCATGAGTATAGATGGAATGATAAACATTGGAAACTGTATCAAGCGGCACCATATTAAGCGGTCACCCCGCATGTATTCAGATGGATTAAAACGTTCAGAAGGGATATAGCAACTGTAGAGTCAGGGTAGCATTTTATCATTTTGATGGACCGACAAACAATTGGTTGATTTCATTCTGACAGCAACAAGTCCTTCCATGATTGATAAAGAAAAGGATTCAACTTCAGTTGAAGAGGTAGTTAGTGTTCCACTGGACAAACAACAGACTGAGAGACAGAGTGGAGAAGACGAAAGTGAATCGTTTAAAGAAACGCTCAGCGTGGGTCCAGGTAACGTATCCTCCTTCGAAATAACAGTAACATTCAAACGTACACAATATCTTGTTTATTTCACTTGAGGAAGTACAAGACTAATTGGAAGACTCGTAAACTTTTAAGGGCAATAGAAAGTTATCCTATGTGAGGGAGTGCCAAGGCTACGAAGATATGCATGTGTAGAGCTACACATCTAAACAAACAACAAGATCGAGTTTAAAGTGTCTTTGCTTCATCACCCAATATAGGATTTCAACACACTCACTACAAAAATATTTGCAAATGCAAAATAGTAGCCTTCCAGGAATGAAAAAAAAAACTTAGATATCTAGGAAACGAAGCTTTCTTCCAGTCAAGAGAACAAGATCTCTTAAGAAATACAAGTGTCGAAAGAGCAACATATAATTTAATCTCAAGCTCGATCGCTGATCTAAACAAGTTTTGTTTGAGTGGTTCTAACTTGCTAGGATCAAAATGCAGAGACTTAATATTTTTTAAAATAGTTAACTTTTTTTGGCTGTCCATGAATATGGATGGTGATGCACAGTGGAAACTGTATCAAGCAGCACCATATTAAGCGGTCACCCGGCATGTATTAAGATGGATTAAAACGTTCAGAAGGGATATAGCAATTGTAGGGTCAGGGTAGTACTTTATCATTTTGATAGACCGACGAAAAAATTTGTTGATTTCATTCTGACAGCAACAAGTCCTTCCATGATTGATAAAGAAAAGGATTCAACTTCAGCTGAAGAGGTAGTTAGTGTTCCAATGGACAAACAGCAGACTGAGAGACAGAGTGGAGAAGACGAAAGTGAATCGTTTAAAGAAACGCTCAGCGTGGGTCCAGGTAACGTATCCTCCTTCGAAATAACAGTAACATTCAAACGTACACAAGATCGTGTTTATTTTACTTGAGGAAGTACAAAACTAATTGGAAGATTTGTAAATTTCTAAAGCAACGGTAAGCTATCCTACGTGAGGGAGTGCCAAGGCTACGAAGATATGCATGTGTAGAGCTACACATCTAAACAAATAACACGATTGTGTTAAAAGTGTCTTTGCTTCATCACCACAGTATAGGATTTCAACACACTCATTTCAAAAATATTTGTAAATGCAAAATGGTAGCCTTCCAAGAATGAAAAAAAAACCTAGATATCTAAGAAACGAAGCTCTAATCTTCACATGGCCATTTGATAAGTATCAAAGGTCGAAAGAGCAAACTGCCATGTAACGTGCATTCGTGTAGTCACCAGTCTGCCTCAAGTCAACGATGTAATCTTTACGCCAAATTATTTAGTTGACAATCGGAAAAAAGTTGTGCTGGGACATATTCACGAAGTACTCTTTGTCAGCCTTCAGCCCATGCAAGGTACAGCTCAGAAAATCACTCTTCGTCAATTTGCTCCAATGAATGTTAAATGTTAACATGTAAAGAGTATCCATAAGATAAAGAGTATCTTCATCTTTATTTAAAAAGGTACACGTAATCAGAAGATCAATGAGGTTAAGCAAAACCCGGATGCCATCCTCTATTCATCAACCTCCTTCTTCGAAATCGAAATAGTGGTTCTAACTTGCCGGGATCCAAATGCACGGACTTGATTTTTTAAAATCTTTAGCTTTTCCTGGTTGGTCATAAATAGACGGAATGATATACTTTGTGTTACCGACATATCATTTTTCCTACCCAAAATATGCGTGTTTAAAACGACCTAACACCAAGAAAATGCAATGCTTCAAATGAATGAATAGTAATCATGATGATTGTTGTGATAAACTGCAGCAAAAAGTGATCAAAATCACGATGTATGATAAGATGAATTATACACGCATATTGATTAGTTCTTACTTACGACGTCACCATCAACAACATTTCTCTCTTTTGTCATATAAAACAAATCGATTCCATGTTGCCGTGAATCTTTACTGTGATAGATCACAGAAGAGGTCAAAATCAACATCAGTGACACACTCAGCCGCGCCTCGTATGCCACTTTTTTGTCCTAGCCAATTTTGATGTTATCTGTGATTTATCACTGAACAAAGGGGGTAAGTTTCTAAAGAAACTGTGGTGCTGCGTCGGTGGGAGTAACAAAGTAATTTGGTTTTATCAACAAAGTTGAAATTGTAAATTAGCCTCTGTAAGCCCTTCGTCAGAGTTCTGACGAAGGGCTAACGCTCGAAACGTCAGCTTTTTTAATTCTTTACGGTGGCCAATTTACAATTTCAACTTAGTTGATAAAACCAAATTATCTTATTACAGAACAGATGCATGGCAACATGGAATCTCTTTGTCAATTAGTTGACATCGATGTGTTTATGTTCATCAGGAGCACAAGATCATGAAATCAAAGAAAAAACCAGAACATTTGAAGCTGAGCACGAGGAATGCATCCGCGTGTTGCCATACAGATATCCAAGCGGTCGGGTTTATGTCCATCTGTACGTATTTTGTGAAAAGGACGTTATACCAAAAGAGTTGAAAGACGATGCTCAAGAGTTCTTTGGGGAGACGGATGTTACACTCAAATGGAGTAATATGAAAAATTACGCGTTTCAAAAGCCAAATATTGTCTCGGTAGATGTCAAACAATTAGAAGTATCTCAGGTTAATGATATTAGTAAAATAATTAACAAAAATCTGCCCCTATTTTCCAAGCACCGTAACATCACTGCAATCCAGCCCTCTTTGAAAGTAACAAATTCAAAGCAGACAAACGATCCTTGCATCAGAGTTTATATTCTTGGCAAAGGACGCATCCCCTTTGGCGAATCGGAAATCCCAAACTCAGTTGATGATTGTCCCGTAGACATCGTGAATGGATTTTGGTTTGAAACGATTGACACCCCCAGGCCCCTCACGGCACATGAGCAGAAGGAATATCTTCGTTTAGGAGCAAGCATAGGAGTAAGAAGGAAAAAAAGTGCTGGAACCTTAGGAGCCATTGTAAAAGGTCATGACGGCGGACTTTATCTACTCTCCTGTGATCATGTGATCAAAGATGAAGGGGAGAGTAGGATAACAAACCCTGGATGGATCCATTACTTGGCCCTTATAGAAAATCACATGATTAATTACCGAAACTGGATATCTTGTATGTTTCTACGAATATTTGCTTTGCACCCACAGCCAGGAAATAATTTTACACAACTGAGAAGTCAAGTAGATTCGGCTTGTGAGACTTTGAGTTTCCTTCTGGATCCGACGCTAATGGAGTACGAGGACAAATTAATCAAACTTTCATCAAAGCCACCAAGAACTGTAGCATACTACGTAGATGGCATTCGCGAGGACGTAAACTTTTCGGACGGATCAACAAATTACATTGATGTTGCTATAGCTAAGTTGACCGAAGAAGAAGAAGAAGCTCTAAAAAAAATTGGTTATGTCGAAATTATTGACACAGCAAATTGTCCAAATGGCGATATCACAAAGGATGAGTCACAAAATGAGAGGGAATGGTGTAAAAGTGGCAGCTCCACTGGATATACTTCTCTAAAAAGTTCTTTTTCCTTTGACAAAGCGTTTTTAAGGATTTCCGAACATGAAAGGCCATCATTCTCGTCAAGAAACCTCGTACTTCCTAGAGGGGACGTAGGTGACGATTTGTGGCTTAGAAACTGCATACTCCTTCCAAACAACGGGAATTTATTCTCTTACTTTGGAGATTCGGGAGCGGTAATTTTTGAAAAATCTGAGCAACATCCTCAGGCGATGCTTCAGGCGATGCCAGGATTTGGCATTGTCATTGGAGGTCTTTTTTCCGAGGACAGTTGTGTTGGCACCATTGCCGTACCATTACGTATTGCTCTCGAGCAACTCTCCATAAAGTTGCAGGACAGTTTCACACTAGTTTCTAGATTGTAGACCCCTCCCTGTTACATGGACGATTACTGAATTCAATTTACCCTGAACGCAAGGATTTCATTGAAAATCTAACATGATACCTATTATTCATTTCTTTCACGTATGTGCCTGGGCAGGCATAGTTTAGGGTCAAAGTGAAATCATTTCTCAGCGCGAGTCGTAAAGAACCTATGTCAGACTGACATTCCACGATTAACAATCCCTCAGCTCTGTTACAACGTGAGATTTGATAGGTTTAAAAATCTCGATCTACCTCGCGCTTTGCGCGCGTTATCCATAACTTCGTAGACCACGAAACCCCGACGTCTTGCAATTGTCTTCTTCACACACATGTTATTCTACGTCGTCTCTGCGTGGAACGACAAGGTGGTCATACTTGAACAAGATAACACGTTTATTTTTGGATTTGTCTGCCTAGTCAAGGCTACATCACAACAGAACTGAGCGACTGAAATTTTCTTTGTCAATGACCTCGCCAATAAGACTAAGAAATTCTACGGCCAAAGCTGCCGCACGTCAAACAATAGCTTTGATGTACCTGTACCTTATGAAATGCAACTTTCTGCTTGTTCTGAAATTAGACAATACCGTCAGAAGTTGAACGGAAATAACAAACCTAATTTCGACTGAAGAAAGGTTAGTTTTGCACAGGTTTGTCCACTTAAGGACTATGCTGTTAAATTTGGATATTTTCTTCTGATAAAAAACAGATATGCGTATAACTTTAGATAATTCCGTACGATTTCGGAAAGTTCAAAAACTCATATATACTCGTATATACTCTGCATGCAGCGAAATCGATTAATTGTTTAAACATTGATCAATTAATTGATTAAATCAAGTTTGAAATATTATTAACAATGGTTAATTCTGATACTTACTATTTTTGTTAAATATTTTTTTTGAATTCGCTTGATATTTTACTTGATATTTTTTAAGCTTTTACTTTTGTGAGTGTGTAATAATTAGAAATTAAGTAAATTTTTAGAAGCTGGTGTTGTCTTTTTTTGCTTTGATGACGTATTTAACGTAGTCCTCATAGGAATTTATTTGTGATGTGCACAATTTTTGCGTTCGACGTTAGGAGAACGCTTCGTAATCTTTGGGGATCCTGTGGTCGATGGGATACCTGTGCATGCCAGGCGTGAAGATTCGAGATTTTTGGTTACTTGGACGGGCGATGTTCAAAATCTGCGCCATTTTGAATAATTATTAAGCGCGCGCACGAATTTTAAGCCCAATAGCCGGCCAAAGAAATTGCGGGCTCACCTGGTGGACATGCGCACACAACTATTTTTATGCGCAAGCAACTATACTTCGTGCGAGTGCGCACGCAAGTATACCTCGTGCGAGTGCAAGCTGCTCGTGCGTCCGTGTCGCCTCCGTGGATATCTTTGGATTATTCGGTAAGTTCATTTATTTTTCTCAAACTTCATGCGATGTTTCTTAAAAAGTTCATCGCTTCAACTTGTCAAAGCCTTACTAGGAAACTTTTTAGTACTCCAAGAGCATGTAGAAAGCCCGATGTCGGCGTTGTCCGAACTACAACAAACCGAAGACCTTCGCTGCTCTCCTGCTTTGAATTGATGTCCTCGAATTTGCCGAACAACAAAGCAAATCAACCGATAACTCTGACACAAAGTTGTCTCAAAGCAAATCTACCAAGCCATTGTGCTTTGACCCATAGCGGTCACAAATACAAACCAAACAAACCGAGTCATTGTACTCGGTGGCCATTGCGCCAAATGACCCGTTGTGGTCACAAAGCAAATAAACCGAGTCATTCTGCTCGATGGCCATTGCGCCAAATGAAAAGTGACAAAAGTCAAATGGTTACCGGGCTGATAAGTGGTGATTGTAGTTCACAAGATCATGATAAGGCTTTGACATGTTATTCTTCTGAGAAAATTGAAAATCATAGTGTAACTATTTCTGAAAATGTTGAAGTTCGTAAGAAAAGAGTGAATTGTCAGAGGAAAAGGGACAGGGAACCATCTCGCGTTCCTGTTAAAATAATTCTAAAGGCACTAAGTAATACGAAGTCTAGGAATAGAATCAAGTCTTTTGTAAGACAACATCTTCCAGACAGTTCTTTTATCACTAATTTATGTAGAAATTACAACACCTGGAAATTCTGGTATACCAATGATCATTATTATAGTAAATTTGTTTTTTACATGAACATACAGAAAAGAAAATTTACAACAACAGATAACTATTCTACATGTACCTGTAGACAAACACATATCCGTGTGGCAGATTTAATGAATTCTGGTGGAAAAAGCTTTCCTCAAACTCATAATGATAATTCAAAATTAAATGGAGGTATGTCTCCTGAGAATGCTGTTAGTCATGATTTACCATGGGATTGTTTAACTGAAAGGCTTCGTCTCATAGGACTTATACCACATGATGTAGGTGGATTTGGAGATTGTTTCTTTAAATCAGTTTCGCACCAACTGTATAGGACTGCTGACTTGCATCTTGAAATTCGTATGGCTGGAATTGGCCATTTACAGAGTTACCCAGAATTGTATATTGAAAGCATTTCTAATGATCACTGGAATAACTATATTCAACAAATGTCAAAACAAGGCACATGGTGTGATAACATCATAATGCAAGCTGTGGCCAATGCATACAACTGTGTCATTCATATCACACAGTCTAATATAAATTCACCTGAAAGTACAATCTTAACTCCTGTTGCTGATCAGGATGGACGAAAGACAATATTTATTGGATATATTAACGAGTTGCATTATGTTTCAACATTGACTGACAAAAACAGTAGATATAAAAACAAACTCACATGCATAAAGAGAAAATTATCAGAAACCAATGAAAACAGACATGGTAGACTTCTTAAGCACAGAAATTACATGAAAAGAGCCAAATATACAGAAACAGCTAATGAAAGGGCAAGCAGACTTGAAGATAAGAGAGGCACTTATAGAAAAACAATGTCTGAAGAAACTGCTGAAAAGCGAAAAGAGAGACTTAAAAATAATAGAGACACTTATAGAAAAAGAGTGTCTGAAGAAACTGTTGAAAAGCAAAAAGAGAGACTAAAAAGTTACAAAGACTCTTATAGAAAAAGAACGTCTGAAGAAACTGTTGAAAAGTGAAAAGAGAGACTTGCAAATAGGAGAGCCAGTTATAAAAGGTCTCAAACAATTTCTGCAGGACAAAAAGAGAGCTCTGCTGGTCCAGTTCACGAACAAAAACATGCACAAAATAACATGAACGATTTTCATAAGTCCAATCAGTATTCAGTTTGCCAATGCACTGTCTGTTTTGAAGCATGGCCATTGAAATCCAGTCCAAGGAAGGTTGATCACTACCAGTGTCAGAGGTGCATACGAGATAAACAACAACCAAAAAAGTTTTCTAAGGAAAATGACATGGTGCCATCATTAGTACCTTTACAACTGCAGGGGTTAACCCAAGTAGAAGAAATGCTTATTGCACGTGCACTTCCTGTTATGCGAGTTTACATAAAACCTGGTGGACAAAGGGGCTATTCAGGCCACTGTATCAATTTGCCTCAGGATATAGCTGAACTAGCACATTCTCTGCCTAGATACCCAAAAGATCTATCTGTTATTGTTGTTAAGATGAAAGGTAAAGAGAACAGTTTTAAAGATGTGACAGTGCGAAGGCAAAATGTAGCTGATGCACTACAATGGATTGTTAATAATAACTCACACTACAAGGACATAACCATCAATCAAAATTCTTTAAATTCTTTACCAGAACATGGTGTTCCACATGGTCTTCTCTCGGTTGAAACAGAGAATATAGATTTGGATGCCACATGTGAACCTGACTTAGGTCCTCAAAATGAAGATGACATTGTTTATAATGAGGGTACTGAAATGAGTAGTTTTCTGCCTATTCCAGAGTGTCAGCAGCAAGAAATAGAAGCTGTGCGCCAACAATTGTCTAATGATTCTAATCACTTGCCCTGGCCAACAGTTGGCAGTGAACCATTAAACGAGTATGTAACTCCCTATTTAGCAACAATGGCTTTCCCAACATTATTTCCAGATGGTAAGGGTGATCCTACTAACCCATCATTACGCCGAGATATACCACTCGGAGAAAGAGTAAAGCACCTTTTAAAGTTTGGAGAAAACAAGAATGACAAATGGGTATATCGCTTTGCTACTCACCCCAGATTTGGTTACTGGGCATTGAATATGATACAAAGAAAACGTATTCTGCAACAGACAGGCATGTTCCTAAAACAAAACCCAGGAGAAGCTCATTTGACTGCTGAAGAGCTGCGGCAAATGGCAACTAGCAATAACACAAGTATGTTTATATCTAAGATATCACGCTATCTTAGTAACATTACTGGTTCTAATGCTTATTGGCACAAAGCTAAAGAAGATTTAAAAGCAATAATAGCCCATGCTGGAGCTCCAACATTCTTTTTCACATTCTCCTCTGCTGATATGCATTGGCCTGAACTTCATGCAATTTTTGGCAACTCAGTCAGTAATAATTCAACTGACAACAAACGGCAGAATGTGATTAACAATCCTCATATTACAGACTGGTTCTTTACACAGCGTTTAGAAAGTTTTATTAAATACTGGTTATACAATTCACTAGATGCTGAGTGGCACTGGTACAGATTTGAATATCAAGCTAGAGGTAGTATACATTGTCATGGTGTAGCAAAGCTGAAAAATGATCCAGGTTTATGTAAACTCTCAGAAACAGCTCTAAAAGGCTATTTGGCTGAAATGTCCACTAATACAGCTGAGCAAGTCAATATACTAGAACTCAATCAACAGATAGTGGATGGGAAAAAGGCTTCCCAGGTAGTTTGTCAGTATGTAGATTGGTTATTGTCTACATATAATCCAGATCCACCAGATAATGGCACATGGGTGAAGCCCTCTATTCATCCTTGTCAAAAGCGTCACAAGGACCTTGTAAGTTTACAAGACTCTGAACAAGATTATGTTGATTTGTTGAATACTGTACAAAGGCACACTCGCTGTAGTACAAACTATTGTCTTAGAAAGAAACAAAACGAAACAGAACTGAAATGTAGATTTAAGTTTCCATTTGAACCTTGTGTTAATACAAAACTAGAGTTTGAGCCCATTCATACAAAAGATCGAAGCACTCAATACAAAGCAAAGATCATAACAAAGAGGAATGATAGCAGACTCAATAATCACCAACGACTTCAGCTTCAAGGCTGGAGGGCAAACTGTGATATTCAAGTGATCATTGATTATCATGCATGTGTTGAATACCTTGCAAAATATGCTTCAAAAGGTGAACCAAAGTCACCTGTAATGAAACTTACATTTAATTCTATTGTCCGTAATTGCAACAACAATAGCAACCCTAAAAAATTGATAAAAAAAGTGATAATGAAGTCACTTGGCCAACGTGACTTCTCTGCACAAGAGACTATGCATCATCTCATGTCACTGAAACTTGTCAGCTCATCATTTAATGTGGTACCTATTAGTCTAAATGGTTCACGTAGAATCAAAACTATAACAAATGATGGAGATACTGTAACCAATGACTCATTGCTTGATACTTACGCTAAAAGGGAAAAATATATTCAAACCATCCCAGATATAATGGCTCTTAATTTCATTCATTTTGCAACAAAATACAAACTTGTCAACAACAAACTAACAGTTCAGCCTCATAACATGATTCCCAGAGTTTTTCCAGTATTTTCTTCCAATTCAAAAGGTCCAAATTTTGGACTTTATTGCAAATATCAGTTACTTAAGCACAAACCTTGGCATACTACACAAGACAATGCCTGGGATTGTCAGGAAGGCACTGATGAAATATACATCACAAAATGGAAGGAATTTCTACAAACACCATATGCTGAAGAGCATGTTCCTGACTGGTATGAAAAACTACAAAGTGTACAGAATAACACAGAAGAGGAACAAAATATAGAGCACTCTTCAGAAGAGCTTCCACAGCATGAAGAGTGGATGGATTTAGCAGATCTCATACCTGGGTATTTTGTTAACCAAGATAATATAACACAACAAACCTCTCAGCCTGATTATGACTGGCAAAATGACAAGATTAGGTATGCAAATCACTTAATACAGGAAATGCCATCCTGGATAAAAACTAAGAAAGATACTTTGGATTCTACCTTTGGTTTGCAACAACAAAATATTGATGTTAATACATTTAGTGACATGCAAAGACATGCCTACAATATGGTGAAAGCACATTCTGAACAAGCCTGCCCTAAAGATCCATTGCTTCTTATTATACTTGGAGTTGCCGGTACAGGGAAAAGTTACCTCATTAATGCCATCCGAAACCTGCTCCAACACTCTTGTGCAGTGACTGCCACAACTGGCAAAGCTTCATTTAACATAAACGGATGTACAATCCATTCACTATTAAAATTGCCTGTTGGCCCAAGACATAACAAAGAATTAACAGGACAAGGGCTTGTCACATTACAAAGCAAGCTGAAAGATATCAGTTATATCCTAATTGATGAATACTCTATGCTAGGACAAACATTGTTTGGCTGGATTGATAGACGCTGCCGACAAGCAACAGGCAAAAATGACGAAGTATTTGGTGGTAAATCCATGATATTAGTTGGTGACCCAGCTCAATTGCCTCCAGTGGCAGATAAGCCATTATATCATTCGAGACCCTCCAGTTCTACAGGTGAACAAGGCTATTTAGCTTATCACATGTTTGGCAATGTTGTAAAACTGTCAGTAAACCAGAGGGTTCAAGGCTTAAATCAACAGCAAGCTCAGTTTAGAGATTTACTCATACGCCTTCGCACAGGAGATTCTAATGAGCAAGATTGGAAACTTCTTTTGGCAAGACAGCCTTCCATAGCATTGAACGTGAATGAGTTTCAAGATGCCACTAGGCTCTATTTCAGCAATGAAGAAGTTGCTAATTATAACTTTGAACAGTTATCAGAACTTCATCAGCCAATAGCCTGCATCACTGCACGTCACTCTAGTGATATAGCTAAGAAAGCAAGTTCAGATGACATGTCAGGTTTACAACCGACCATTTTCCTTGCAAAAGGTGCACATGTAATGCTTACCATGAACCTATGGATAGATGTTGGACTTTGTAACGGTGCAACTGGAACGGTTGAAGATTTCATTTATGCAAACAACCAGCAACCACCAGACTTGCCTGTCGCTGTCATAGTAAAATTTAATGAGTATAGAGGTCCATCTATGAGTGATAGCATTCCATGATGTGTGCCTATATGCCCAATAACAATAACCTCACAGACACTAGATGGTTTACATGAGAGACAACAGTTGCCTCTCAAACTTGCTTGGGCAATCACAATACACAAGAGCCAAGGGTTAACACTGCCAAAAGCATGGATTGACATTGGTCAGACTGAAACTACTGCAGGCATTTCATATGTAGCTATAAGCAGAGTGAAAACACTTTCATCTTGTATTATTGAACCAATGACTTTTGAAAGACTTAAGAGTCTTAAGAAATCCACTAATTTAAAATATAGACTTGAAGAAGAAAGCAGGCTATATAATCTAGCAAATATAAATTGATCCCAAGTTGAGTGATGCGAACAAAGTCACTCACAACAGTACAGCACCCAAAATTGATTAATTAGAATAAATTGATTATACGGCCTTCAACACATGCATACATAAATGATTTTTTTTATGGTTATAAATAGTTCACTTTCCAACTACATTTAAAGCAAAGTTCCATGTAATGTTTCAGAGTGTTGTATTAACTAGGGTTTAAAGGTATTTTAAACACCCTCCTAAAACATCTGTATACATCCTTATTTTTTTTTTTTTTTTCAACAGACAAGACAGAGATCTAATATGGCTTCAGGTATGTATCTCCCGGTCATACTTAAATATTATGGTTATACGTTCCTTTCTTCTATTAAACTAATGCTTCTTGTTTTAAAATCATTTTATAACCTTACCTGCTCTATATGCTCTCATTAATAAAACATATTATTTTGAACATCTAGGTATTAGATGTACACTGTTTCCTATCACTTTTGTCACCCTTTAATGTTCTCATGTAGTTATATGATACAATTTATTTTTCCCACACCTCTTGCATGTTGGTGGCGAACTTTGGCCAAAATATCACTGTTATTTGTACTAAAAATAATCTTAATTACAGTAATTAATGAGTGGTGAACTGCTCTTGTTTTGCTAAATTTTAACACTTCCCCTTCTATTAAGCCCTTCCTTTCTATTTAGCCCCCCCCCCCCCCCAATGCGCCTTAAAACAATAAGCCCCCTGTGGGCTTAATAGAGGATTTACAGTACATGAAACAAGGAGACTAATATTTACACATATGTTTTTTTCAAATAACACAAGCTACCTTATGCAGTAATCCCATCCATGCCAAATTTATTACATTAATCTAAATATCTTTTTACCTCCTCCTACAGAAAAACAAGACATAACTTGCTTTGTGCA
Source organism: Pocillopora damicornis (assembly GCF_964200805.1). Taxonomy (NCBI): domain Eukaryota; kingdom Metazoa; phylum Cnidaria; class Anthozoa; order Scleractinia; family Pocilloporidae; genus Pocillopora; species Pocillopora damicornis. The sequence continues at coordinate 5,762,960 of NC_142677.1, forward strand.
TAATGTCTCACCAGTAAAAAAATCTGGACCAACAAGCTACTTTAACTGCCACCTTCAGACAGAGAAAGATCTCATTGGCAGTGTATGCTTTGCAACTGAAAAGAAGGAAACTCTTGATGCAATGGCCGCACAAAGATCACCAGTTAAAATTTCAAATTTTAACATCAGCAATAAGTATGGACGAAGTGATGTAGTAATAAACAGGAACACAACCATCACTTCAACAACAGCTGATTTTCCATACAAAGCACAAGATGATGTCACATCAATTGCATCCTTGTCAAAAGTAGCACCACAACAGCTAGTGTCAATAAAAGGAAAGATATCACATCTAAGTGCGACCAAAACTATAGTCATCCAAGATTCTCCTGTCAAAAAACAGGAAGGCTATATAGTTGATCCATCTGGTTACATAAAAGTTATTTTCTGGGGTGAGCATGTTGACAGCGTCACACCACAGTCCACCTATTTCTTCAACAACTTGAGAATGAAAGTATCTCAGAATCAAAGATACTTGAACACACCAAAACAAGATAATTTATACACCATCAAGGACGCTGAACCCTTCAAACAAACATTACCTGAAGTCAGTGACATCTCAACAACAACAGAAACCATTGAGAAATACTAGGAATAAGCAGTGTCACCAAATACAACTGTTGTTGTTCATGTTCAAAAAAAGTTACAATCAAGGGAAAAATTGCAGTCTGCGATAACTGCAAAGTAACACAAAAGGCAACCAGCTGCAGTGTAAAGTGGACACTCAAGATCCATATCCAAAACTCCAAACAACCACTGCAGAAGCTTCAGCTACAGGTTTATCAAGAAGCAGTGCCAAAGTTGTTTTCAATTTGTCACTTAATTGCAAATGAAACAACAGAGGAGGAAATCACAGAGGCTGTCTTAAACCTAGACACAGTTAAAGTATGCTTTGACACGCAAACGCGAAAACTTGTGGACATTGAAAAAATTGCCATTTAACATGTTTTGTTGCATTTTCCTTTGTAATAAACCAATCTCTAGTAACTATTTAAGTTACTAATAATTCATGCTATGAGATACAAACACTAAAACTTTTAGATATCACAAAAACTTTTATAGCACTTAATTTTTGAATTTCATATTAAACTTTCTTGAAACTATTCCATTTACTATTATTCATGTTACTGTTAGAAAAATTAGTCTCGCTCATTTAGTATCTAAACTACATTGTAAATGAGTAGATTCTCATGTTTTAATTATTGCATTTTACCTTGTGACTAATCGAGTTAGTATCATCCAGGGCCCAGTTGTTCAAAAGACGATTACTGCTAACCCACGATTAAAGCTTAATCAAAGATTTAATCTCTTTTGTTTAAAAAGATTTCAAAAGCTAATTATAAGCTGCACATGAAGTCAAATCGAAAAATAAAACTAAAGAGCAAGAATCCTTAAGAAAATCTCTTTTGGTTATTAATTTAACTGGAATAAAAATTGACGCTGACCCTGGGTTTGCTTAATCGCGCTTTGAACAACCCGGCCCTGGTTACTGTTAAGATAAGAAAAATAGTTAAACAATGCTATGACACACAAACACGAAATATTTAGACATGGAAAAAAATCTAAGTTTCATAGCATTTTGAACTTCATCACAGCTTCATGTTCCAGTTGTTGTTATAAAATTTAGTCTATCTCTTTCAGTTTTTCAAGATACTGAGTAGATTGACATGTTTTTTTACATTTTCTCTTGCAACTAACCAATCCCATGCAACTATTCAAGTTACTATTCATGTTACTATTAAAATTTTTTTGTTAAACTATGGTATCACATGCAAACACCAGAACTTTTAAACATTGCAAAAAGTTTCATAGCATTACCAACTTCATAACTTTCTTGAAACTATTCAATTTACTATTATTCATGTTACCGTTACAAAAATTAGTCTCACTCATTTAGTATCTGAATTACATTGTAAATAAGTAGATTGACATGTTTTAATTATTGCATTTTACCTTGTGACTAATCGAGTTAGTATCATCCAGGTTACTGTTAAGTTAAGAAAAATTGTTAAACAATGCTATGACACACAGACACGAAACGTTTAGACATGGAAAAATCTAGTTTTCATAGCATTTTGAACTTCATCATAGCCTCATGTTGTTGTTATAAAATCTACTCTATCATTTTCAGTTTTTCAAGATACTGAGTAGACTAACATGTTTTGTTACATTTTCCCTTGCAACTAACCAATCCCTTGTAACTATTCAAGTTACTATCATTCATGTTACTGTTACAAAAGTTAGTCTCCCACAATCAGTATCTAAACTACATTGTAACTAAGTAGATAAACATCTTTGGTTACATATTTGGGTTTCACTATTAAAGTTGCTATTGTTCATGTTGCTCTTTAAATACTTCGTCTTTCTCATTTAATCTCTCAACTAATTTCCTCCTCTGTTTTTGTATGATTTTAGCTAAATTCATTGAACTTCTAACGCACTTATTAATCTTTGATTACTACTAGTTTCAACTTATTAAATCACATGCTTTGACGCGAACAGGCTACTTATTTTCTCGTAATATTCATGTTTGATTTTAACATGTACCTTACAAATATCATCGAAGATACATCTGTATCTCACGCTCTTTTAGTTTTCTATTTGTTTGGAGTGTAATCTTAGGATCTGGTGCGCCTTTAGAATTCTTTTCAATGGGATTGTTACTTTAGTTTCTTGCGCACCAAGAATTCTTTTTGATTGGATTGCTAAGTTATTATCTCGCCTTCTTAAAGAAATCTCTTTCATTGGATGGTTACGCAAGTATCTTGACAACCTGGCGTACCTTTGGACTGAGTTCTTTGATTGATTGTAACGTTAGTATCTTGCGCTCCTAGAATTCCCTTTGATTGCATGGATCGGTACTTTAGTGTCCCGCCCACTTTTGCAATTCCCCTTCATTGAATTGTTACGTTAGTATTTCGCGTTAAAATCTCGCGCATTTTTGGAATTCTCTTCGATAGGATTGATAAGCTGTTATCTCGCTTACTTTTAGTTTTCTTTTTGATTGGATTATAACGTCAGTACAGTATTTTCCGCATCTTTAGAATTCTCTTTAATTGTATTGTTACGTTAGCATCTCGTCCACTTTGTAATTCTCTCTCATTGGATGGTTATACTAGTATCTCGCGCTTTTTTAGTTTTCTTTTTTATTGGATTGTAACGTTAGTATTTGGCGTACCTTCAGAATTCTCTTCGATTAGATCGTTACGTCAGTATCCTGCCCACTTTTGCGAATCCCTTTCATTGGATTGTTACGTAAGTATCTCACGCGCGTTGAGCATTCTCTTTCATTGGACTTTTACGATAATATCTTGCGCACTTTTGGAACCTTCTTTCATTATATTTTTTCGTTAGATTAGAATTTCTTTTCATTGGACTGTTACGTTAGTAACTCGTGCATTTTTAGATTTCTCATTGATTGGATTGTTACACTAGTACCTCACGCACGTCTAGGATTTTCTTTTATTGGAATGTTTCTTTCAGCCGGCGACACACCTGGCGATTTTATACGCCGATCGCAGCGGCGAAAATCGCCAGCGATTTTCGACACAGATCGCTGCGGACACACTTAGCGATTTTTTTCGTCGATCGCGACAATGTGGCACTTCAGGGTGACGTTTAAAAATTGCGCGAACCAATGTAACCGAACAAAATGGCGACAGCGAAGCGAAAAAAATTGTTGGCTGCTGCCAGCGTTCTGAAAAGTGGGACAATAACGAGAAAATATGGTCGAAGACATGGATTTCTTGAAACGATTAATGTAGCCGCTCGACGTTACATCAAATAAGCATGGCTTTTCGGACCACAGTGTGATCAAATTGACTTCTTTTTCTTCGGTCCAGGAACAATTTTCGATACCTTCCTCCATTTTGAAAAGTCATGATAATATCGACCAACTTTATTGGTTAATTTTACTGGCAACTCTCGATGGAAAGGGGAGAAAATCGCGGGAACGGGCAGACTTGGCGAATGCCTGCGAATTCAATTGCCGATATCTGACATGCCAGATATCGGCGATTTTTATACGCCAATCGCCGCGATCGGTGTATAAAATCGCCAGGTGTGTTGCCGGCTTCAGTATCTCACGCAGTCTTTAGCATCTTCTTTGAACTTTTGCGTTAGCAATTCTAGAAGCTATAATAGTATGCGCCAAAATTGATTTTTATCTCTCAAATGTCTTCTTGAGTTCATCATTGACTTAGGTTGGTTTTTTTTGACGTGATCTTAGTAAAGATCTCAGAGATTAATTTTAAAAATGTAAATATTAGAGCTAAAATCAAATCGAAAAAGTGTTTTCCACGAATTGATATGTTTGTTTCCTTAATTGCCTCAAAGGTTTATCATCAACTGATACATCGTATCATTCAAACATGATTAACTGAAAATGTTGGAGCCCATGGTATTTGTCTGTCAAATTGCTTCTTAAGTTTTTCATTAACTGCATTTATACAGAACTTTTTAAAAAACGTGACTCACTGAGAAATTTTAAAGCCTTTTTTCTTTTTCAAATTCTGAGCTCTGGAGGCTGAAATCAAATGACAAAATATGCTTAAAAATTAATATTTCTTCCTATATGTTTATCATCAATTCACATAGAAAATATTTAAAAGTGTTTTAAAAATCTTTGAGCCTAATCATTACTGACTTCTGAACTTTCGAGACGCAAACCAAAACTAAATAGAGTGCGTTATCATCGACTAGTAAAAAATCTTTTTTTAATTTTACGCTCAAGATCCGATTGTCAATTCTCCCTTCCCTCTGCTACACATTTCCTTGTAAATTAGTCACGAGAATTTACTGTTACATCGAGATAACAACTTCTACCTGATTAGTTTGGGTATTCTCATTACCTGTTTGCTGGATTATGTATGGATATCATAGGGAGAAGATACATGTTAATCACTTCTGGGAGTTATAGGGTTAACAATGGTAGGACCCAAAAGAAATCCAGTTTAAGTTGATTAATTCAAAGATCTTCACTAGGAACGAATTTGTGAAAGAAAAGGATGGCTTGGTTTCATAACTTTTAGCAAAGCTATCAGAGAATAATTTCAAAATACATTTTGTCAAAGGAGTAGAATTTGCAGCTTTCCATTTGTTTCCCTACTCGAAACTGGTCAGCTCAGACGACCACCATGCACAAACTGTATAATATTTATTCAAACTTTAATAATTATTCAATCTAAAGAAGTACATTTATAATTCAAAATCAGAAAAAAAGCAAATCAAGTCTTTATCTCATAGCAAAACTCAGAAAACGTGTTTGGAAACTTACTTCTGTGGCGGGTCGCAAAAACAGTCTCGAGCTCACTCTACAGGTTAGCAGATTTAGGTAAGCAAACACACTATAAAAAACGATTTCTCTCTCTTATCGATTCTTCTGAAAAACTGGTCTAAAACATAATGAGCAAACACCCTTGAAAGATCGTAGGCTTTGCTGTGGATTGCTGTATGAGAGTCATCTCTGCTGGTATTCAGTGGTTCTGAACCCACGGTCAGTTAACACCCACGCTTTTTTTTAACCCCACGGTTGTTTTGTACCCAGTTGTTTCGTACCTAAATTAACCAATTCACGGTATGGTGGTATGACAAATAAAGGGAATCACGAAGGACATTAAAAGTTACCTCTTACCTTCCTCCACACTTTCCTCTCGCTTAAAAGCAAACCAACTGTTCGAGAAACTGCTTCTAGTTCAAACTCCACGGTGAGATGGGCTTTTCAAGACTATTGAAAATATAGAGTATTTAAAAGTGCATTGACTACTCGTAGACGGCGTTTCCATGATCAAACAGGGATGCGATAGACTCTTGCTTCAGTTTGAGACGTGTTTGCCACTTCGATCTGGAATTAAAAAATATCACTCAAGTAAGTTGTGCTAATTTTAGAAAAAGGATCATATGTGAATAAACACGCGTTTTAAGAGAAGAGCAATGAATTTGCTATAACTTTAAAATCATTCTACACTACATCGTCTACCTCCACTAAATTTCGCATTTTCATTAAGCGCAAATAAAAGTTAATTTAGCGGAATTCTTTTGCTACTGCCTTTCGCCTCTCTAGTCACACCCATCCTTTATGACAATTCTCTCAAGTATATCAAGTATATCCAACCAGTATGGCAAAGTACACATACATGGCCCATATTTTCATCATTTTCCATCAACAATCCAATATGTTTGGATACTTTCAAATGGCCTGATACAGAAACCTTATAAGAAGTTTTTGCGGTGTAGTATCGCGGAGAATTTTACGAGCTGCGCCGTATTTTGACGAGCCCACTACACACCAAAACGTCTAAAAAAAATTTTTTTAACCACGACTGGCAGAAATTTGGCGACCTGATCGGCCAATTTGCCGTTGTCGATAAGAGTACAGACCACACTAAACCACTGTCGATTTGATAAATTTATCATCCAATGCTCTATTTTATTCAAATTTCTTGTGAGCAGGAAAAACGAAGTAGATACTGAAAACCCGACGGGTTAAAAAAGTTCTTTTACAATACATTATAACGAACTTTCTAATATCGCGTGATGCTTGTACTCTACCTAATGCAGTTGGATACTAAAATTTTGTATGCTCGCAAAATCTTTTTGCGTCTGTGAAGGTTGCGCTATTAGGGTAGCTTTTCAATGTACACGGAAAGAGAAATCCTAGGTGAGACTATTAATCCCAAACGTCTTACCTACTTTTTCTTGATCGTCGGAAATAAAAAATTCTGGACAAGAATTTAATTAAGATTATAAAAAAAAAAAAAAAAAGAAACCAATCAAGATACACGTACCTCTTATAAAAAGTCCAATATCTGATCAAGAGTGAGGAAGTGGCTTAACAGGTCAGGCAGACTCCATTATGGGTCAGCAACTAGTCAAACTTCTCTGATACATAGTTCAAGATCCATTCAGTGCAGCAAGATTCATCAGTCAGCAAGACTTCACCCATCTCTGGAACACATTACAAAATCTACTCTGCGAAGCAAGATAGTCCAGTTTGCTAAATAATTTCACACTCTCTCCTGGTTTTTCGGTGGAAGTCGAAAGCGGGTGAAACCGACTCCATCATGGGTCAGCTGTAAGTCACCCATCTCTTGTGCACAGTTTAACATCTGTTTGGAGCAGCATAGCAGTCTTGCTTACGAAATAGTTCTTCTCCCTTTTTTTTTGGTGGACCAGGTCTTAGCATCCCACATTAGAGCTGAGGAGGAAACTCTGTGGGTGAAGCTGACTCCATTGTGGGACAGTTTTTAGTCACCCATCTCCTGTACACAGTTCAAGATCCTTTAGCGCAGCAAGACAGTCCTGTTTCCGAAATAGTTTTCACACTCTTCTCCATTTTTTGGTGGACCAGGTCTTAGCATCCCACATCAGAGCTGAGGAAGAAACTCTGTGGGTAAAGCTGCCTCCATTGCGGGTCAGCTTTTAGTCACCCATCTCTTGTACACAGTTCAAGATCTTTTAGTGCAGCAAGACAGTCCTGTTCCCGAAATGGGTTTCACAAGCTTCTCATTTTTTCGGTGGACCAAGTCTTAGCATCTCAAATCAGAACTGAGGAAGAGACTCTGTGGGTAAAGCTGCCTCCATTGTGGGTCAGCTTTTAGTCACCCATCTTTTATACACAGTTCAAGATCTTTTAGCGCAGCAAGACAGTCCTGTTTCTGAAATAGTTTTCACACTCTTCTCCTTTTTTTTTTTTTTTTTTTTTTTTGGTGGACCAGGTCTTTGCATCTCAGAGATCAAGAATGAGGAAGAGAGTCTGCAAGTGAAGCCAACTCCACCGTGGGTCAGCTTTTAGTCACCCATCTCTTGTACACAGTTCAAGATCTGTTTAGTGCAGCATGACAGTTCTGTTTCCGAAACAGTTTTCACACCCTTCTCCTTTTTTCGGTGGACCAGGACTGAGCATCCCAGATCAGGACTAAGGAGCAGCCTCTGTTGGTGAAGCTGACTCCATTGCAGGTTAGTAATTAGTCACCCACCTCTTGTGCACAGTTCAAGATCTGTTCAGCACAAGGGGTCAGGGATAGCTGCAAAATAAAGAATGCACATACCTATTTAACAACTCTGTACCATATGACAACAGAATTGAGCTCCCATAAAACAAAGCAAACCAGTACATAATTATGTTCACCAGAATCTCTTCTTTGTCTTGAAATTGAACACAAGAAATTGAAAATGACCATTAGAATGAATTGTCCAAGTATAATCTATAAGAGGTATTTATATTAGGATGAACTTAATTATGTCAAACATTTGTGGTTCAAATATTATTTTTCTTAAAGTCTTAGTTCATTCTAAAAGAAAATCCAGCTTAGTTTAGGTTCACGAAACACTGTACATAATTTGACTTTTAGTCAAAGCCTATTGGGTTTGAAAGCTTAAATAAATTTCCTTCACCTTTTAGAATAATGCAATAACTTAAAAGTTAGAACATCGTTTTGTATTCATTGGAACAGTCAACCTATTTAGTAAACATGCTCAGCCTTTAATAAGAATCAAGAATGCCTCCTTTATTTTGGGAGCTGGGGAAGAAAGCCAGCTGTGTTAGTAGCACAGTAAACCCATGAGAGTTGTTTAATATGTTTTCTTTGTTTTGACAGTATTCTGCCTTTTTTTGAGACTCCGAGTACATGTTGTCTTAGCCTTATTAGCATATAAATGTATCTCACTTAGGCAGTAAAACCTTTGTCATGCAATCTTATCAATCAATGTCAAGTCACAAACTCAAAGTAAATCTACACTGATACTAAGGCCAATGCTTCACATCAAACAAATGCACTTTCTGTGGAATGCATTTTAAGTACCAGAAAAATATTTGCTTGAATTGTATAGGGGTCCATGAAAACATCTAGCCTTTTTCTGCCTTATACAGCTAGTTTGGCTAGTTTTAGAATCAAGCACACAGTTTTTTGGTTGCTCGTTAAAACATGTTTGACAGTACTTGTTTAAAATTATGTTGTCTCATACATGGGGATGTGCCGCTGGATGGGGTTAAATTTTCATGTCTGGATTAACTATATTGAGGTTACATTTTGATTAAAGTAACTAGAATTGGGTTGCACACTTTCAGGGTTTATGTCATAAGGGGGTAAGAAATAATAGGAGGATTTGTGGTTGAAAAGTTCTCTTATTTAATGCTGTTTTGATATTTAATAATTGGCTTCATGGCAGGATGATCTACTTTAAGGGCTTTATAAGGTAGATGTATAAACAGAAACAGAAGGTGACCAAGTTAGGATCATGACAATTATATTTGCCATAATTTGCTGCAGAATAGACTATTGGGGTTCTGAGAGGCCATTACAGCACCCCAAGTACTACCACCCCACCCTTAGTTATTCCCCTTTACCGAAGTTTAGTGTCTACATGTAAGTTGCAATATTTGTATATGTAATAGGACTACATGCCGTTCAAGTTGGAAAATTCACAAAATTTTTTGCATCCAATTATTTCCAAAATTGGACAAGCATATAGTCCTCTTACTCATACCTAGTCAGCCATAATTGGGTTTTACTCTGTCAAGCTATTTTTCTTTAATATTTCAAAACTGTCCAATTAGGACTAATTTGGATACTTATAATATTCAAATTAATCCTTAATTGGACAGTTTTAAAAAATTGAAGAATGTGAATATGCTGACAATTTCGGATTAACTACCAGCTATACAATTATTTCTCAGATAGTGCCGACTAACGAATATCGAATGACATATACCTGAAAAAAACAATCAAGAAATGTGTCCAGCCCGATTGAGAACCTTGTGCTGCAAACTCAGCTCCCTGGTGGAGTAACGTACTTGAATATCTCGCTAAACATTTAAAGTTGCACAAAAAGTATTAAAATATCAGAATAATCCGAAAAGATTTCAGGCTTGCTTCGCAACTAAAAATAACAGGAAGCAGAGGAAAAATGATTCAATGTATCCGTCAAGCCGTGTTAAAAGTCAGTAAAAGTTTACCTTACCAGTTGACGTGAAGATTTCACGTGGTTTCCAGTTAAGAGTTTATCAGCTGCTTTACGAGTCACATTTTTCATTCAAGCAACATAAACAGCAGATGACATAAACTGGAAGTTGAAAAATCTCTTAAATGCCATTTTTGCTCCTGCTGCGGTATCAGAATAGGCAGTTCTTTCCATATTCATCTTGCTATGTAACTCAAAAAGGCCACCATATTTCATCTCGATCCCAGTAATGTTTTTTCGTCTGTGACGCAAATTGCGTCATAATACACTTGCAGATGCGCGGTAACACGCGTGTAGGAGCGCGTGTAAACCTGACCACATGGTTAAGTTTGTCAGCCTTTTTTCTTCATTTTAGTTCTCGGAAGAGCAAAAAACAAGTGTGAAAAGAACAGGAAAGTAACAAAATTAACAATTAACAAGGAGTTGGTGTGACTTTCACGACAGTCACGACAGCGAAAACAAGACTTTGGCGGACAATAATAGAGACCTTACGCAACAGGACGGCAGAATGAGGACGGCGACCGTGGACCGCGCGAGTACTGGTCCGAGCACGCGAGGGTTGACGTTGCCATCCTAAACGTAAACAAACCTTACGCAATACAACGCGACATGCACAGGCCCCGAAGGAAAAATGGCCAACTTCAGGGAGGCAAGAGAGGCTCTTTTGCTTGCTAATACCTTGGATTTGATCGCCGATGAAGAAATGCTGTTACTCTACGACGTTAACACTTCAAAGAATCTTGACATTCCTTACTGGAAGTACGAAAAATTCAATCTGGACTCTCTTTCCGACGACGAATGCAAAAGCGAATTCCGTTTCTTAAAACATGATATCTACAATCTGCTCGACGTTCTGGATCTTCCTGACAAAATTACCTGCCCAAATCGTGACATTTTAGAGTACTTTTCGTTTTTAGATTTTAAAAGAAATCTTAAGGTTGGACTCAGTGCAGTAGGAAAAATGTATATCATTTGTGCCCTGTTGAGAAATGCCCACTCATGTACATATGGGTCGACAACTTCTTCTTTCTTTGGTGTTGAACCGCCTCCATTAGACCAGTACTTTATTTAAGGAAATGTTATCAGAGATTCTTGTAAGATATGGGTCAATGCGCCCAGAGGAGGGAGGGGGGGGGGGGGAGGGTACTTTGTAATATACATGATGGGGAGGTTCAAAGTACTCTTTTGGGTTGAAAATTTACCCCCACAGATTTTTTTGGTCAACAGTGAATAAGTCACATATTTTGGGGGGTTTACAGGTACACATCCCCATGTCAAATTCTTTCTGCTTCATTGAATACGTCAGTAGGTTTTTTTTGGTGTAACATTTCAAGCTCATGTATTTTTTGGGTTTCTTATAGGAAGCTCTGTCAGACACCCCTATCATGTATTCTGCAAGTATCCCCCACCCCCCAACTGGGATTGTACTATGGCTTCATCAGTACCTGAAGCCTGCTTATCTTTACCCTGCCATTTGTTAGGAGTTTTTTTTAATTGTTGCAAATGCCTCATGGAGGGACCAGATTACATTTACAAATGACCGGGCATGCACACGATCACGACCTTTAAAAGAGTGCAAATGACCAATATGTAACCTGCAGTACAATGAAGAAAGTGTATCAGTGTATTGAAATACTTCAAGGTTATAATTACTGTTTATGGAATTGTAACCTGGTTCAATTGTAACTATCAAAATGAAATTTTGAGAAAATTGTGCCAAATAGTTTGAATTTTTGAAGCTAGCTTAAATTATGTAAAACATTTCTATTATGGTAATCATTTTCAAGTTTTCTCATTTTTTTCAGCTAATAATTATTATAACTTGTAATTTAATTGCAAAATTCTTTGTTTCAAATTGTAAGGTATTTTCATATGCATATTTTTTCTCATATTTCAAGATTAATAACAACTGAAAATTAAAACACTAATTTTGGAAGTCTCTTTTTCCAAATTCTCTGGCATGATCCACAGACATTGATTAAGACTAAAAAAATCGATCTGACTGTTATACTTGATGAGTGTATGTGGTAATATGCCTCGTCTGTATGCAACAGGGTCTGGGTGAGAAATCCCACATCCCATCATGTTTATACATCTTTTACCGCTTCCCGGAGAGAGGTATAAATCATGAATCCCATCAAAATATTTGGCTTCTCCTGAATCCCCTAGGGCTATATTTGGGTCAATTATCCCATATCCCAAAAATGCCCTTTATTAATGAGACCCAGCGGTATAACTAATCATTGTTGCATGCCCTGTCAAGATTTCAGTGGCTCATACAGGCTTGTGAAGGACCATTTTGGATCCTATAATCAATAGAATTGTCAGACCAATCCAGTTTTTTAAAACTTTTATCAGTTTTATGAACCTGCTCAAAATTTTTACTTGATATATATTTTCACTGTACATGTGAATTTGACAATTTAAGTTTGGGCATGCTTAAAAAATTCTGAAGTTAACTTTATAAATACTGAAAAGCAATTATAAATGCATTTTTAAAGCATTTTTCTTAACCATTAAATTTCTTGAATTAAAAGACAATTAACTCACTGTTCGTCTTATTTTGCTCTTTGTACAATGGAATAATATTAAATGTCTCAGCTGATCGATACATTGGATTATACACAATCTGTTACAGCTCACAGCAGATCATAAAAGCCAAGATAAAATTGGCAAAAATATATAATTAAGTTATATATGCATACATGTAAAAATGTAAATGTTTATATATATATATATATATATATATAATAAAATGCGAATGATTTAAATAAACGTGAAACTTTGAAATCTTACAGAGTCTTAAAGAACACTTTTTACTTGGTGATTTTCTCAATAAGTGCCAAGAGCATTTGATTTTGCAGTTGCTGCTGCTGAATTTGAACTTGCATTTGCTGTTGTTGTTGTTGTTGCTGTTGCTGCAGTTGCTGTTGCATATACTGGAACATCTGAAGTTGTGCAGATTGTTCTTTCTTTTTTACTTCTAATTCCTCTTGTCTTAGCTCAAACTCCCGTTCTGCCTTTTCCCTCAAATACACGAGGGTTTCTGATCCTGATGATCTCTTTCTCGGTGTTGTTTGTTGCCCATCCTCAGCTGTTGCCTTTCTTTTCTGAGTCTCCCCCAGCTTCTCCATCGACCTGTTTCTCATCTCTCCTGCCTTTTTCCTTTCATTCTCCTTATTTTGGTCATTCTTCTCTGACTGTTCTCCGGCGTCTCTTTCACTTTCCTCAAACTGTTTCACTATCTGTTCCAGCAACTTGTCTGTTTCTGTCATCTCAGGGGATATCCCACTTGCTCGTTCTTCCTCAGCCATTTTGTTCTTGAATTTCTTTGAAAGTAATTGATACCTGTCCCTGACTGCTCTCTTGTTACGGAGCCGATCATGGAATAATTCTGTGGCATTTAGCCTTGCCGTAATGCCCTCCCACACTTGCCCTCTATCTCTTGTTGATGGTTTGAATTTGTAAGGCTGTGACACCACAATTTCTTGTAAAAGAAGCAGGTCACACTCCTGTGTCCACTCCATTTTAAAAAGATGCCTATTTTAGGGTATGAAATATAATCAAATAATTAATTTATTACCAAATAAAAAGAATAAAAATATTAATAAATAAGTTGGTAATAAGGTCTGAGTGGAGTACAATTCAGGGATTAAATACGGTGGTGCAGGCAGAACCAATAAAAATTGAGAATTTTGTTAGAGCTATGATTAATAAATAAATAACACATAGTAATTAAAATGTTTATGTGGCTCATGATCGTGCAGCTAAAAAATACATATATAAACACATATAAACAGTTTTTGTTAGCCTGAATGGACTTTATAAGGAGTACAGTACGACCAGTGTGAAAAGGAATATTTTAAACTTCATATGAGTGGCAGCAGCTAGCTTGCTGATACAAAGGTTTGAAATTATGAAGGCCAACAACAGAGTAGTTTTCATAATTAATCAAGTTGTAAATTACTGCACAACAGTAAAGAAACAAACTTAGACATAAAGAAAATGGGCCCCTACAAGGCGAACACTGAGTATGCTGTCCTATTTCCGGACTTCTTTTACAATCATATACATATATGTTATTTGCCGGCTGGGAGGTCCGTATGGTGAAAAACTGTGACCGAGGTCTTGAAAATACTGCCCGAGGCCGTAGGCCGAGGGCAGCATTTTCAAGACCGAGGTCACAGTTTTTCACCATATGGACCGACCCTTAGCCGGTAAATAACATATTTATTGTTTTTAAACTTGACGAAATTCTTTCCGAAAGAACCCGAATGATTTAGGGCTGTAAATACGGCAAGATCTTCCATAAACTGAACAATTTTTGAGTGAGGAAATGGTATTTAAAATAGAGGTGATGCAAATTAAAGAGAGATGCCTCAGCGAAACATTTTCATTTCCGTAACGATAAAGGTGATTTAAAAGGCTTCGAAACAAACTTTGAAACATTATTTTTACAAGTATCTGTCACAATCTGACACCTGTCAATTAGAGAGCGCGCAAGAAAAAAAAAAGCGTAGGAACATTTGAAAAACATCAGAACTAGTTTGGCAAGGGCTGTCACGACAATGTTTTCTTCAATGATGTCAATGATCTAACGGAAAGTATTATTCACTCTCATCGACCATTCATTCATGTACGAAGATTTACCTCTGTTCATTAAGTAAACGGCGAGGAAAGTAATTGTGAGTAAATTCAATTTTTTTACTTTGAAGTTGTGAGAGTTTGCTGGTTTGTTTGCTACAATGGCGTGTGTGACTCTGGTCTTTCCTTCACAAAAACTAAATTCGAACGGCACACTCCAACGAGACACAAGGGAATTTAATGCGGCCTTTTCTCAAAAAATTCCTTCAATTTCTGTTGTGCAATTTACGGTACAAATGTCTAAATTGAAGGGAATTGGAAAGACTTACCGGGAGCGTATATTTGTTGTAGAACTTAAATTAAAACTTCGCTCGCTCTTTCACCACGAACAAATTGCTCGAGAAAATTCAGATATTAAATGAATGAAAGTTCCATCGTTCAGTTTAACTGTAACCAAATACTTCACGTGTCAACTTTCTGGGTACTTTTTGTGAACGATTAAAATTAATTGCAGACGGTTTTTAGGCCGCTTGTCAACTTCGTAATGACACTATTGTTTATTCAAATTCATTCTGAAACCAATATTTTCTGTCAACCAAATTGATTTGATAGAGAGAAAAGAGGAGAGGATTCATAAGTTATTTATCGGCTTGAGGTAGTGACCGACGTGTTTGCTTAAAAATACTGCCCAGCCGGAAAACGAGGTATATTTATGAAAAAAATGACAACGAAAGTTGGGATGCACTCGGCGACTCAAGAAAGCGTTACCGTGGCCCGTGGGCAGAGATAGGAAAATACTGACCGGGTAAAGAACCAATCAGATTGCAGGATTCGTTACCGTGCCCTCTAAAAAAACAATAAACAGTTATATCATACCTTGAAACGGCACTAATACCATCTAAAATTTTATCTACCTTTATTACATGAAATTTGAATTAATGCCGCCTCGAAAGTGTCGCTAAATTAAAGTGAGTACACTGTGAAATTTTGCCATCTGTATGTCTATGGGATAAAATGTTGCCATCTGCAAAAGTTGAATGATTTTTGTTATATATATTTAAATCAAGTTATGACATTTATAATTTTATCAAACACATTTTCGCATCAAATAAGCTTAAATATTTTGAATTCGCAAAAGTTTCAGTTCGTGAAATCGCTGAAACTAAGTGACTTATGTTCCAAAATTTTACGAAAAATCGCTAAATTAAAGTGTCGCTAAATGGGAAATTTTCAAAATCGCTAAATTAACATGTCGCTAACATTTCATGCAATAAGGTATACGATTTAAAATTTAATCTATATCTATCTTTATTATAAATTTTGTTACTTTCACTGCAACAAGGGCCGTGAATTTTTATCGCATAAAGACGGCTCCGGCTCTTAGTTTTTATCCGAAATTACGATGAGAGTTAGTCAAGAAGTTGTCACTTTACTAAACTGCCAACAGAGAAAACCTTAAATGCTTACAATCCTTGCTAATTCATTTCTACTTGTGCCCAAAAAATAACAAATTATTGCTCATTAGGCGAAAACAGCGACATGTAAACACACCATTTTGCGTAACAGCTTCATTTGCCGTTTGTAAAAAGACCTATCACCAGACACAGAGGCTCATAACTAAAGAAATAATATGTTTCTATGCTATAACCGAAGAAAAAGACAGTTTAGATTAAAATAAGGGGATAAAAATACTCACGTTCTCCTCACAACCTCAAGAGGACGGCAGTCTCAAACCGGAAGTTGCGTCAAGTGGCTCACGAATCAGGTTGTCACGCGCGTCACACGATCAATTTTGCTGTCCTCTCCCTTCTGCCGTCCTGTTGCGTAAGGTCTCTAATGCCACTCCGGGAGTCTACTCGCGAAATATGTACTTTAAAGGAGCGAGCATATCTCAATTGGTGTGTCTCATCAATGATTACCCGCACTGTCCGCAGTTCATTAAATACGAGTGCTTTGTTTCTGCTTTGATAGATGGCTTTTGGCTTTCACCTAATTCTGAGAAAATGACCTACCGGAGTGGTGCAGCACATGAAGAACACATGTGAGCATACGCATAAAACAGTGAACAGTGTAACTGTCGTGTGAATGACAATGTATAGCGTGAAGATAGTGGTGTCCTTACTAACAAGACACATCTGCCGGTTAAGCAGCTGACGTTTGGGGATACTGACATAGACCAAGACAGAGTAGACGATAAGGGTTATTACACTTTGGGAAAGTTTAAGTGTTCCGGAATCGCCTAATTGTAAGGAATAACGAAATCTTTAACCAATACTGACCGCGCGGTCTAATAATTTGCAATACACTGTCCCGGTAATTCTTATGAAATTTTCATTTAATTTTTTTACTCATCGAGGAAGCTTAGAACGATAATTTGATAACGAGACAAATAAGTCACGTTACCCTTCTCAGTTATTTCATTTATTCATTGGCAATAAACCAGGCTGGCCCAGTTCAGCTGCAAGCTGGTATCAATGGGGGCCTGTATAAACAATAAAATTCTAGCAGAATATGTATAGAAATATATCACAGAATTGTCAAGAGATCGTAAACTTTGAGTGCTTGTGTAAAACCTGTGCATGGTAATTGTTAAGAATAAAGTACCGGACTGGCGTGTCGTGCGATTAGCGCGCGCGCTGAGACATTTAAATTTGACCAGTTCGTAAGCAAGTTACGCGTACGATTTCTCGCGAGTGTGTTTTTCAGTTTTAGTCTCATTTTGGAGGTTTTTGTTTTTGAGTTTGTATTTTAAGCCGTTACCGTTTTACCGTCTTTGTACCGATTAAAAGTGCCTGCTTTTAAAGGAGATTTTCGTTATCGCTTCTGAATAGTAATCGTTATAAACCGTTATAGATGACCAGCACTCGGTTGGCTTGTTAGCTCAGTTGGTTGAGCACTACACCGGCATCGCAGAGGTCAATAATGCCACTCCGGGAGTCTATGTCTGGTATCGCAAAGGTCATGGGTCCAAATCGCCAACGGGCCTACATTCTTTTTTCAGGCCTTATTTCCACCCACTAAATAAGTAGGGTTTAAAATATATTAAAGTTCACACGGCAACCACCTGGACAATCAGACATGGTTTGATGCTACTCTGGTTTACAGATTTAATGAATGTAACCGAAGAAGTTACAATTCATAGACCCGTCTATGAATTGTAACTTCTTCGTTTACATTCATTAAGTAGGGTTTCTCTACTCGCTCTCATACATATTATGAAACCGCAATACACATGTATGATTTTCATATATTCAAAATTCATTGATTTATATCACTTCGACGGGTTTAACACGAACCAACATAATATGCATAATAGGTGTGGCAGAGGTTGAAATATTACTTTCCTTCCGCTTCTGAATTCCCAGCTGCTCATTCGGCATGTAGAGCTTGCCAGGTATTTGACTACAATTCTCACTGGCTATGGTTTATAAAGGCAGTGATCTACTTAAATCCTCAAATGTAGTTATCAAGGTTGTCACTCAGTGTTGTGTAATGTAGGCTCGATTATCACCCGCCGTTCGGGAAATGAGCCTGCGCTCATCCCGGGAAGTCTTTTTCGGGAGGATCGAAGACCGGACTGGAGAAAACTGTGGAAATTGAGCTTAAGTATGACATTTTAACATATTAGTGCCGTTTTTTTCGCTTTTTAATTGTTTTCTCTTTCTTACGCATGCAGATGATGAAGAAGAGCGTCAGAAGAATGAGCTTCACAAACTACTTGCATCAGAGCAGAGAACTGTTTTGAGTCGATTGTATCTCGATAGGAACCGGCCGTCATTTGATAACGGCGTAAGTTTGGAAGCCTTTACACCCTTTCATTAATATGCATATTCTCCATACTATTATCTAAATATTTCCTATGAACTAACAAGGACAATTTAATTGACAATCATAAGCTTCCTCAGTCAGCGATTGTTTCCTATATTCTCATTTCCTTAAAGTGTGATGCAAGAGTGATACTGAAATGAGAAATTTGATGCTGGTCATTCTTAGGGATTAAAGGATTAAGTATAACTGCAAAAGTACCTTAACTAGCATTTGTCAATTCAAAGCCGAAATAATGGCAGAAAAAAGGAACAGCGCTGCTACGACCTTCCCACGCTGAGTTTGGCACAAGATAGCGCTCAAACATGGCGGTAAAAAATTGGATGCCTGTATCTTCATGGCAGACGCGAAATTCCCAGTCTCTCGATTTGTTCGTATTCTCGAAAAATTTGGAAAAAGGAATGCATTGAATTCCTTTTTTACAGTTTGAGACTGCCATTTTGGCATTTTGCCACTAAATCTAGTGATGAAAAACACCTTTTCTCCTTTCTATTAGGATCCGTTCATTGCCTGCGCACTATCAAAAGATTTTCTCGATCGATGGAGGCAGTTCCTAAGGTAATAAGTCAGAGAGTTTATAAATAAACACTTTAAACGTAACACTCAGCGACTTAAATAACACAAGATTTACAGATTGCTTGGCACGAGAATAAGAGAAGAAAATCATATCTAGCCTGCGAACAAACCTACATTATTAGCTCTTCAGTGCGAGCAAATTCGCCCGCGAATAGTTCTAGCGCCTTGAGTGACGCGGGTGAGCGTGAGGTCTGTAATGGGTCTGGCACTGATATATATATGTTATTTGCCGGCTGGGAGGTCCGTATGGTGAAAAACTGTGACCGAGGTCTTGAAAATACTGCCCGAGGCCGTAGGCCGAGGGCAGCATTTTCAAGACCGAGGTCACAGTTTTTCACCATACGGACCGACCCTTAGCCGGTAAATAACATATTTATTGTTTTTAAACTTGACGAAATTCTTTCCGAAAGAACCCGAATGACTTATGGCCGTAAATACGGCAAGATCTTCCATAAACTGAACAATTTTTGAGTGAGTAAATGGAAGTTAAAATAGAGGTGATGCAAATTTAAGAGAGATGCCTCAGCGAAACATTTTCATTTCCGTAAAGATAAAGGTGATTTAAAAGGCTTCCAAACAAACTTTGAAACATTATTTTTATAAGTATCTGTCACAATCTGACACCTGTCAATTAGAGAGCGCGCAAGAAAAAAAAATCGTAGGAACATTTGAAAACCAACAGAACTAGTTTGGCAAGGACTGTCACGACAATGTTTTCTTAAAAATCAGTTAATGATCTAACGGAAAGTATTATTTACTCTCATCGACCATTCATTCATGTACGAAGATTTACCTCTGTTCATTAAGTAAACGGCGAGGAAAGTAATTGTGAGTAAATTCAATTTTTTATTTTGAAGTTGTGGGAGTTTGCTCGTTTTTTTGCTGTAATGGCGTGTTTAACTCTGATCTTTCCTTCACAAAAACTAAATTCGAACGGCACACTCCAACGAGACACAAGGGAATTTAATGCAGCCTTTTCTCAATTCCTTCAATTTCTGTTGTCCAGGTTAAGGTACAAATGTCCAAATTGAACGGAATTGGAAAGACTCACCAGGAGCGTATATTTGTTGTAGAACTTAAATTAAAACTTCGCTCCCTTTTTTTTTACTATGAACAAATTGCTCGAGAAAATTCAGATATTAAATGAATGAAAGTTCCATCGTTCAGTTTAACTGTAACCAAATACCTCACGTTTCAACTTTCTGGGTACTTTTTGTGAACGATTAAAATTAATTGCAGACGGTTTTTAGGCCGCTTGTCAACCAACGTAATGACACTATTGTTTATACAAATTCATTCTGAAACCAATATTTTTCTGTCAACCAAATTGATTTGATAGAGAGAAAAGAGGAGAGGATTCATAAGTTATTTATCGGCTTGAGGTAGTGACCGACGTGTTTGCTTAAAAATACTGCCCAGCCGGAAAACGAGGTATATTTATGAAAAATGACAACGAAAGTTGGGATGTACTCGGCGACTCACGAAAGCGTTACCGTGGCCCGTGGGCAGAGATAGGAAAATACTGACCGGGTAAAGAACCAATCAGATTGCAAGATTCGTTACCGTGCCCTCTAAAAAAACAATAAAATCCATTATTAGTGCCAGATCCCTTTTAGACTGCTTGCTGGCTCGCTATGCTGAAGGCCCTAAACTTACTCGTTGGTGTAGAAACACTCGTCCTGCAGCACTAATATTGAAGGCCTGTCCGTATGCTAAGACAGATCATTATCGTTTCATTGCTGATCTACCAAAATCGGCACTTTGTTTTTACTCCAAGTTGGCTATAAGCAGCCGAAACATTCCTCGCGATTATTCGATGAAATGTGTGCCACATAAACGTACTCGAACAGGTTTGCTAACATCAGAGAACGTGAAATAAAATATGTGCTCATTGTTCATATTTTCGCTCGAAGAGCGAAAAAGAAGATAAAAGGAACGGCTTTTGCGCTCCCGCGTTTTTTTTTCGCCTTCCTTTGTTCGCGTGATGAACACAACAAAGGAAGAAAAAAACCTTGAGCCGCAGGCTACTCTTAACAAAGATCATTTCTACACAATCTATGTTAGCGCTGTGTATAAACTGGCTGTCTCACATGATTCTCTCAAATGTCAAACGATAACTATGGGATTAGTTGAAATTCAATTTCAAGGTGTAAAATAGTAAATTTATAGTTGTGAATTTAAATTGAAATATATCTATAGTCTAGTTGTTAAGAACAAGTTCTAAGGAAAAATTGTCCATTTGAACAATAAACATATTTGAAGCTTGATTTCTGTATGGTGGTTTCTCATTCACTTCATTGCCAACAACAGCTTTTTTATTTTGTAATACAGAAAAGACATAAAAAAATATCGACAACACATAATGAACATCACTGCCGTCGCAGTACCCAAGAAGCTGTTGATTTGTCAAACTCAAAAGAGATCGTTCTAACCAGTTAAGTCTCGGCTTTAACCCTTTCACTCCCACAAGTGACCAAGACGTTGTTTCTCCATTCAATGTAAATACAATTTCAAGCAGACAAGTGATGAGAATAAAGAAAAATATCAATAAGGGGATTATCAGTTGATCCAATACCACACTCAAAGGGTTAAAGTTCTACATGTAATTCCTAAACAACAGATTTCCTTTAATACAGGTTTGGAACAAGATAAAAGGAAGTCCCTTTGCTTTAAAACTATTTTTAATTAGCCTTTCTATAAAAAGGTTTTTAAGTAACCAATCAACAGCGAATGACGTGGAAAGAGAAAGTAAAATACAATCCATTTTAACCCTCTAATTCCCTACACGTTTTCTCGTAAGTTGGTTTGAAGAATTTGGTTTAAGACCACAATAACTTCAACCTGATAAGTTTGAGTGTTCTCGTTACCTGTTGGCTGGATAATGTAAAGATATTACAGGGAGAAGTTTTGAGTCACTCACTGCTGGATGTTGAAGGGTTAAGAGGTAACAACAAATATCTTTTGTTATTCCAATGCTCTAAGCCAATCAAAACACTAGGAACTACACGTGTAAATTAAGGGAAAGTAAAGTCACTGTCATACGATTTGATTGGCTGAGAGAGGAAGCAAACCCTCGAGTTTATTGGGTTCAAAATGGGAACAAACGAAACTGAAGATCATGGCTATCAAATGGGCGACGTATCGATGGAGAACTTTTTAAGTGCATCTGAAACGGACGTCGTCTTGTTTTGGTAAAACTCTATGGGCAATAGAGACATGTCTTGTTATGCAAGTTTCTCCAATGCATCAACATCATTGGTCTCGAGAAGTGTAATTTTTCTCCCAAAATGTACCTCAATTTTCTTCATGGTTGCCATAGACCGCTGACCATCAATAAAGTTCACTGCGATGCCACTCTTGCCAAACCTGCCTGTCCGACCAATTCTGTGTAGGTACGTTTCAAAATCCGGTTTGCCTGTGGGCTCCACTGGCATGTCGTAGTTAACCACAACTGTCACCTGCGAAAGAAACCCAAATCTTATCATTCAACTGACAGCTTTTTTATAAAGATCTCCTTCCCCTCAACTTAGGAAATATGCCCCCTAACCCTGTAAAAGCATGCATCACTGACACTAGCTTTCAGCAGCACCCCCCCTCCCACCCCTTGCTGTATTGGCTAACCTTTCTTTAAATAATAAAATAAAAAATAAATAAAAAAGATTTATACCGCGCCAGTATCCTACTGTTCAAAGGCGCCTACAAGAAAAAAAACTTGAAAATTAACACTTAAGACAGCTAATATTAATTATAAATAATAATAATAATAATAATAATAATAATAATAATAATAATAAAAGATTTATACCACGCCAGTATCCTACTGTTCAACGGCGCCTACAAAAAAAACTTAAACATTAACACTTAAGACAGCTAATATTAATTATAAAAGGCTTTTCTAAAGAGTAAAGTTTTTAATCTACGTTTAAAAACAGACACAGACTGAGCATTTCTAATTTCACTTGGCAAAGCATTCCATAATGATGGTGCTGCTACAGAGAAGGATCTTGCGCCATATGTTTTCAAGTTATAGGATGGAGAAACCAGAAGGTGCTTGAATGATGAGCGTAGTTGACGCGATGGGGTGTAAGATGTAAGCAGATCACAAATGTACGACGGTGCCAGGTTGTTAAGTGCCTTGTAGGTTATAAGTAAAATCTTAAAAATAATACGTTGGTTAACGGGAAGCCAATGAAGATTGAAAAGAACAGGCGTAATGTGATCATGCTTTTTTGT
Organism: Pocillopora damicornis; assembly: GCF_964200805.1. Lineage (NCBI taxonomy): Eukaryota > Metazoa > Cnidaria > Anthozoa > Scleractinia > Pocilloporidae > Pocillopora > Pocillopora damicornis. The sequence goes on from NC_142677.1 coordinate 5,786,177, forward strand.
AAGTGTGACGAGGCGCGCCGCGGCATTCTGGACGTGTTGTAGCCTTTTTATAGCGTAGGCTGGTAGGCCATACAAAAGGGAATTACAGTAATCCAGCTTCGAAGATACAAACATATGAACCAGCAATTCAGTAGTGGTCGCTGAAAGATATTTCCTGATATAGCTAATATTTCGCAAATGATAAAATGAAGATTTACAAATGTCAGTAATATGATCCTTAAAGCAAAAATGGCTGTCGAACATAGTGCCGATATTCCTCGCCTTTTGCACGGAAGGGATAGTCTCACCAGCAACTGAAATTTCGTGAAGGAGTGGTCTTGGAAGATGTTTAGCGGAAATTACCAATAATTCAGTTTTGTCTTTATTTAATTTAAGACGATTAACCATCATCCAATGACTGATTTCATCCACACAGCTCTCGATGCTAGAAACCGCTAGATCCCTATCACCCAGTACGGTTGGTTGGAAAGACAAGTAAAGCTGTGAGTCGTCAGCATAAAAATGATAGCTCAGGTTAAATTTCTTTACGATATCTGAAAGCGGTGAAGTATAAAGCAAATACAAAATGGGTCCCAAGACAGATCCTTGTGGCACTCCACATTTAAGGTCATGTTTCGTCGAAGTACCACCATCAACGGAGACATATTGCGTGCGATTCGATAAATAAGATTGCAACCATAATAGAGGCTTCCCAGCTATCCCAAACCGTACACGTAAACGAGAGAGGAGGATGGTATGATCGACTGTATCGAAGGCAGCGGAAAGGTCTAACAACAGTAAAATTACGATTCGACGATTATCAATGGCAGAAAGAATATCATTGTGAACACGAATAAGTGCAGTTTCAGCACTGTGATATTTCTTGTACGCCGACTGGAATGTCTCATTTAACTCATAATCGTTAATGTAGGAGATAAGTTGATTAGCTACCAATTTTTCAATTGCTTTGCTAATAAATGAAAGATTCGATACAGGACGATAATTGCAGAATTGAGTATGATCCAAAGAAGATTTCTTAAGGAGCGGGCGTAACATTGCAACCTTGAGTTGCGAAGGCATCTGACCAGATTCCAATGAGATATTTATGATTTTGGAAATGAAAGGCAACAGAACACTAAGTGCATTTCTTGTAACATAACCAGGAAGAGGATCAAGAGCACATGACTTAGCAGCCAGATTCATGATACATGTATGAACTTCATCCGCTGTTACCATTTTGAAAATATCAAAAGAATATGGACAGGCGTTGTCAACAACAGCAACTGTATCTCGATGAGGGAAAGCAGCAGTCGTTATATGACCCCGTATTCTATCTATCTTTGTAGTGAAGTACTTAATAAACTTGTTAGCAAGATCAGTGGGCGATTTGCAGGGGGGATATTGAATATCTGTTTTCCTTTGTAGTAGTTTATCAATTATCTTAAAAAGCTGTTTATAATTTGACTGATTCTCATTGATTAATGATGCGAAATAATTCTTCTTGGAATCACGAATTAAGTTGTTGACAGCATCACATCCCTCAATAAACAACTTACGATCAGAAGGAAGTTTTGTCATTCGCCAGCGTCGTTCAAGTTTTCTACGGGATCTCTTTAAATTATTTATCTCCTCAGAATACCAAGGTGCAGCGGGACGCAAAGTAACTAACTTTTTTTGCAGTGGAGCATGAGTCTCAAGTATGGTAGTAAGGACTCTGTTATATTGATCAATCAAATAATCCAAGGATGACGATGACGAGGCAAAAAGATCAGGAAGGCTCGAATTCATAACATCAGCACAGAAATTATCAAAATCAATAGATCGAAGCTTTCTGAATGAAATAATCTTCTTGTCGAGCGGCGGCTTATTAAGCGAGAGCTGGAAGTGAACAGCAGCATGATCAGAGATGACAAAAGGAGAACCAATTGTTAAATTCGAAACAATACTATCATCAGATCTTGTAATCACAAGATCTAAGGTGTGTCGATCTTTATGCGTTGAGCCATGTGTATGTTGAGTAAGATTGAAAGAATCCAACAATTGAAGAAATTCAGTTGAGTGTTGGGAAGAACAGGTGTCAACATGTATATTAAAATCACCAACTAATAATATTCCACCAGGATCAGCGATATAGTGCTCCAGGAACGTAGAAAACTCATCAAGGAACAATGAGGGTGTTAAACCATTCAAGGTCGAGGGAGGTGGGCGATAAACAATAATAACTCTGAGTTTTAAACCGACTGTACTTGACAATAACAAATCCATATATTCAAAGGACAAAAACTTCTTGAGCGGCTGCAACTTTAAGTTGAAAGATGATCGAAATAACAAGCCAACTCCTCCTCCACGAGTAGAACCAGGTCTAGGAACATGATGAAATGAATAACCTGAAGGACATAAATCACGAATAATTAATTCATTGTCAGCATCTGATTGAAGCCATGTTTCTGTCAAGCCAAGAAGATCAATATTATTTTCGACGACAAAGTCCTTGATGATAGTAGTCTTGTTGTTAATTGAACGAGCATTTAGCAAGCAAAAATTCACGAAGCGAGCCCTTGGTGTGTAGCTTTTAATCGGGTTAGGAGTAAGTTCAATTAAATTTCTAAGATTCGATCCAACAGGAGTCTTCATCGTGCATGTAAATCGTGAAGAATTTAATCGACAGCCTTGGGGTGAGACCAAAGCTCGAATATAATTCAAGCGCCGCCGCTTTTCTTGAACTATTTTTCCCGCTCTGCAACCTCTAAACTTTCTTTGACAATTTTTGCCCAGAGGAAGTAAAATACATGGGAGATTCCAGTTGTAGCAGAAGCTCTGAGTACGACGAACAAAAGGCACTAATGGAGAAGTGTGTTGTGAATTGTGATTAAGCCAATTCATCGATTTCGTTGCAGTCGAAAACGCAGAGAACTCATATCCCAGATAGGCGTTTTGTTCTTTATGTATCCCCACCATCCGAGGGGATGTTGGACCAGGATTAGATTCAACGTCCACGAAGATAGTAAGGTCAAATTTTGTAGGCAGACCAAGCGTCAAGTGACCACGTTTGCACCAAGTACAAATCGAGCGCCTAAGTTTGTTTCTTCCATCCACCAATCTAACTGCGCGAGGAGGACCATGACATCTCAGCAATAAAGTAAGAGGACTCTCATAAACCGAAAAATTGATAAATGATGATCGAAAGAGAGTAGGAAAACAAATAAAAAAACCTAATATGATGAGAACAAAGTAACACGTTGCAGCCATCTTGGGCGCATACATAATCTTTCATAATCATAATCATAATCATAATCATAATCTTTCACTTTTACAAGTTAATTTCTCCAAATAAGGGTGTAACCAGTATTGATGCTTGAGCAGGGGAGATGTTTGCCAGGAAGAAGTCCTCCCCAAGAGTCTTCCAGACATTTGGGAACACAACTCATTGTGTCACCATGACAAATCATTTTTCTTGACACCCTACGATCACCTGACCTGAAAAAATACCTGTGACTACCGTGGGGTGGGGGGTGGGGGTGGGTTTTTTTTTGGAGGGAGAGGGGAGCTTAACCCATTATTTGTTATTCTGACAATCCCTGAATCACTTCAAGTAAAACATGAGCCATTAAAAACCTAACACCTTAATTGTGATAAATGAAACAGCAGAAAGACAGGACCCCCTTAACCACACCTACTATCAGTATTTGTGTCTCACATACACCAGCTAGTTCTTTACCTGCTCAACATCTATGCCTCTGGCACAGACATTTGTTGTGATGAGCAACTTCTCCTTGCCATCACGGAATCTGTTTAGGACTGCAATCCTCTGCTCCACTGTTATCTCACCAGATAGCAGTGCCACAGCATGTCCATCCTGGCTCATTTTCTGTGACAGCCATGAGGCTGCCTTACGGGTCTGAAATAATAAAACCTCTTTTAACTCTTTACACCCAAACCCTGTATGCATATTTTCCATACTGTTCACCTTGCATTCTTTATGGCACTAACAAGGGGAATTGGTTAAACAATCAAGAGCTTCTTTAATTTTATGATCACTTTCTTTTTTCTTGTAACATTAATGTGTGATTCAGGGTTAATATTGTAAGGAGAATTTAAATTCTAGTCACTCTCTGGGGTTAATTGGTTGATGTCAAAATTCATCAAGTACAGCCTTAGCAGCACACTTTAAACCTGAACTCAAACTCAGGCAAAGCAATTTCCCCTTAAAATCCTTGGAATGTTGAGGATGATGTGCATTAGGCCTTCAGACCCTTTCCCTTTCTCAAACAAAATCTATTCCTTTTGCTACCCTGTTTTGTACAAAAAAAATGCGTACATTGAGAATATCAACATTGTAGAAATGCATCTAATACAATATAATCCAACAGGATGTCAAGGCCCAGAATCACAGTTCACACATGTGCACCGTTCTATGCCAAAGTTCAAATGCCATCCTAGACTCTTTGTCCAAAAGGGCAGGACACTGTAGTTCAAATTGTAAAATGCACACTAAGATTCAGGACTGTCAACAACAACCATAACCTGTCACAACTGTACCCATTTAGAGTCATTGACTGGTTGACACAGTTCTAGAGAAGAGGATAAGGTTTGGCAGTGTTAACCATACTTACCTGACAGAACACAATACACTGTCCTATAGACACCACTCCATACATGTTTGAAAGGGCCTGAAACTTCTCCTCTTGACTCCGACACACAACATAGTACTGTTTAATGTTGTCTAAACTCTCCTCTTCACGACGTAGTCGAATCACCATTGGACTGGGTACGACAGACTCTGCAAACTTTATCACCTCATCATCGTATGTTGCAGAAAAAAGCAGCATTTGACAGTCTTTGGGTAAAGTCCTTGGAAACAAAGGAACATTGCTTAATAACCTTAATCAAGCTCTTGGGGATATTCTGAGATAAGGAAAGTAAGGGAACAATACCTGCACTGTACATCATCTCATTGACAAGTAGGGAGATGTTAGTGTGCTGGACTCTGGCTCAAGAGTTCCAGACTTGTGACCTGGCTGAGTCATTTAGTTTTTTTCAGGATAGGCCATGTTAATCTCAAAGTGCCTGTCTCCACCCAGGAGTATAAAAAGGGTGGAAGTGAACTGTCAAGGAAGCCTGATGAAATGCTGTGCAGTAACCCTGTGGACTGAAATCCCATCCGGGGGAGAGTAGCAATATTTCTGGTCACTTCTAGCTAAGAAGGCTGGAATAAGCTCTAGTCCCTTGTAGGCCACTTGGATTGAGTGCAGACTTCAACTTTTACTTATCTCATTGCAGCCTACACTGATAAGCCTGGACTTAGCTGACCTCTAGATGGAGGGGTTCAGGTTCAAGCTCTAGTCTTAGTTGTGCTGGTAAGAAACACAGTTTCCCCTCACAGTACTTTAGACTTACACCTAGTGATATCAGGGACATAAGGTAAAGTTTGTACTCAAACCAAAGGCTCATCCAGCAGCAGCTTTTTCATTTGCCTAGAATGAAACAATTTGGAGGATTATGGATGCCAGTCCATTGTGAGGTAACCCCCAACCCCAAAATTTAATCAGGCTTTCCAGACCATTTTCCAGCACCCATTTGTAAACCAGGCTGGAAAGAGGCACTGTGGGAGTAAAGTATTTTGACCATGAACACAACAAAATGATGCAGCCAGGTCTTAAACCTGCACCTCTGAACCCCGAGTCCAGCGCACTGACACTGCATCTCCCAACTGTCAGGGAAACCTTGTGAAATGCTTCACATGCCAGCATTCCATCCAAAGGGGGAGGGGGAGAGAAGCAATATGTCAAGTCACTTCACGTTACAGCGACCTATCCACCTTAAATATGAAGCTCAAGACTTACTTGTGTATTCTAATTGACTGATCTTGGTGTCCCTGTAGAGCAATCATGACATCAGCTTCATCTAACACAAACATCTTGATTTTCTTTGGATCCAGAACTTTGTGTCTTAAAATCCAGTCAAGGAGGGTGCCAGGTGTTCCAAATATTATGTGATCTGTTACTTTCAGGCCTCTTGAAACTGTTAAAAAAAGAATAGTTCTGTCATTAATGTAACAGTAAAAAAGGCTGCTCTTTTCAGATTTACATTTGGCAAGAATTCGCTTTGCTAATAATTGCACGTCTTTTGTTTCAAGGGAACTCACTAAATCAGTATTTCTTGGCTATTAACCCTTTGTCCCCTGAGAGTGATGAGCATTTAATTTCTCCTAACAAAATCACCTTGGATCACACATGAAGGTCACAAGAATTAAGGAAATGATCAACAACTAAAGAAGCCTCTGATTGCTAAACAAATTCTCCTTTTCAGCACTTAAGAAAATGTATACAGAACAGTGGAGAGAATTTTCATACTGATGTAGGGTGTAAAGGGTTGGCAGTTCTATTTTTTTGATAAAATTTCTCACCTCTTTCTCCTCTTACTGCATAACCGATTTTGATCTCTGGACAAAACTGTCCCATTTTTTCAGCAACTTGGCCTGTTTGTAATGCCAGCTCATATGTTGGTGATAAACACACCACCTGAAAACAAACAACACGAAACCATGGAAAATAGTAACTGCTACATCAAAATCATTATTTTTTTTCACCTTCATTTTCATTAACCCCCTGCACACCTCTAATTACATCAAACACATATTTGACAAGAACATTTCAATCAGCATGTGTAAAACTTAACTGTGAAAAAATGCATTTTTTATCATTTTATAATTATCTTCCTTCATCTGAAAAATCAAGAACTTTTAACCATCCATTTGGAAAATTATTACTATGGTATTATTAAAATCACCAAGATAGAAATAGCCTGTAGAACAGGCGTAATTTTGGCAAGCAAGTGCTCAGTATTTTCTTGGTGAAAATTACTGTTGCCATGTTTTGATTTTTACAGCAGTGGAAGGCTGGAGAGAGAAAGAAATCTGTAATAAAGGGGGTGACTGACATCCAGTGGATTAACGATTATGAGCTTGTAACGTTAACTCCCCCTTGTAAGACAACTGCATTGCTGGCTATGATAGAAATATGTGGTTATCTACTTGTGTGTAGGCCTTTGTAGCATCAACTCTGCTTAGCATAGTCAACACAAAGGCAGCGGTTTTTCCAGTTCCTGATTGTGACTGAGCAATCATGTTACTTGGCCTGAAAAAATAGAGAGATGATGCAAAGCAATTATCAAATCCTTGCAAGAAATACACTACTGTGGCATGCTGAAAAACTATTGGATCTTCCCAGTAAAAGGGTTAACTCTCACAGAGTCTTTCTTCATGGGATAATTTGTTACACTTGATAAGTGTATCCCAGCCAAGGGGAGCAATATAAAAACAGGCATAGAAGGCAGGGTAAGCTCTTCAGTCTTGATGGAATCATGACGAAAAATCTTACTATGCCCTCTTGTAGGCAGACTTTACAAGTACAATCAGGCATCATTTGAACAGGACATGCATAAATTCATTTTAATCATATGACCTGCGGTGTTTCACAAGGGTTGCCAGCCCTGAGAAAAGTGGTAACTACATATGTGTAAAATTAATATTGCCAATTAGCTGCTGACACATCAGCTGCTGACATACCATTCTGTCAGACCTGTCAGGTTGATAAAGGAATGACAGAGTGTTTGCCATTCACTAAGTCATAATATATAGAGTTGAACACTTGCAAAGAAGTTCGATATCTACACTGGCCCATGTGTTATTCTCTAAGTAACTAGAAGTATCTTTTTTTTTTCTTAAATGTCTTTTTGATATTCCACAAAGAAGAAACAAGCACATTATAAAATTCAACAAGTTAACACTATTTCAAAACGTGTTTTGTGAATACTCACGGGTCTGCTAAGAGCATGGGTAAGGCTGTTTCTTGAATTTTGGATGGTTTATTAAAGCCCATGGCATAAACTCCTTTACGCAGTTGTTCAGACCTAAAGGAAACCATTTTTCATAACATTTAGAGCTCAATCTTCAAGCCAACAAAATCAGAACTAAAAGTATCATTAATAATCATAAAGAAAGTTGTTATGACAATCACAAAATAATTCAAGTTAAAGCAACAAATTTGGGGTCCAAGAGAACATCTGGAAAACATGCTTCAACCATCAATAGGTTAAAACTAGTAATAGAAAATTTCAAAGTCTGTATCAAGTGCCTAAGCACTAAGCTAACAACAACCTAACAAAAGAACAAATTTCCAGTTGATTTACATAAAAATTGTACACATTGAAAGTCTGACAGGAATGAAAAAGATACTGGTTGAACAATATCAATATATGATCAAACATAAGTCTAAGTTAAATAGATATGATGTACATATCATTTCATCTGAAATTATTGGTAAAGATTCAAAGAATTCCTGTTTTCAAGGTAGGAGAATTTGTGCATGTGCGCATTTGTTGGAGAAACCAAAATGAAGCAACTTTCTCAAGACTCCACTAGTAATTTATTGGATTTCTTTTTAAAAAACATTTTTTTTCACAATTTGAGTTTCTAAACTCAGGGTGTGGCATATTAACTGCAATAAGGGTAATTTAACATCAGTCTGCATTGGAGAGACAAATTTCAATAAATGTTAATTTTTGCTTTAAAAAAAAACTCAGAGAAAGGTTTGCTCAATTTATTTGATTCTGACTAATATTGATCAATATCTGACCAACCATGTTTTGCAAACAAATCTCAAAATCTCAAACCATTGTTACCATTGCCATTTATGGTTCAGTTTTCCCACCCCTAGCTGACATTTTCCTTAAAACACAATAAAATTCCATACACATTCTGTTTTTCGATTTTTTATGAGTCTCACAGTGAAGAAAACAATAAAAGAAAGTCCTCATGGGATTAAGGTTTCTGTAAATTCAAATCAAGACTTGAAATGAAGGCATACATACAGAGGTAATTCATCAAATGACTTGACCGAGTGAAGTGGAGAGTTTGGATCATTCCTTTGCACTTCAACTTCATTCTTATTCTGGACCAGTTTATTCCTCAAAACTTTGATTAATAAGGAAGCCTCTGCCACAGCCTCTGCAGTCTCTGTTGAGTGAAAAGTCAATAATAGCATTAGCATACCAGTGCAATGGTGTCCAGCTATCTATTTCATTGCAATTGGTCAAAGATTGATGCGACAAGATGCAACCAAAACTGTAAAAGTATTCTTGTCAGGTGAAATTCTTTAAGTTATCTTATTTTTCTCACCAACATGTCACATGCATATCATACCATAACTAGTAATTTTATGCAACTCATGTTAATTTTGCAAAATTGCTTCATTTTCTCATTGTATGTGTTCATGATGTGTGTGCATCCAATAGAACACAAAAGAGGGGAATTTCTCCTGATGCAATATTTAAACTACTACATTGAAAATCAATCCTTAACCCTTTAACTCCCAAGATCTCTTTAGTAATTCTCCTTACTGTCTGCCATACAGTTCTTGTGATGTTAGTTTGCAGAATTTGGTATTAGATCACCTTATAATCCCCTAACTGATCTTTTTCTTTATTCACGTTACTTGTTTGCTTGATATTGTATTGATATTGTAAGGAGAAATTCTGTCTCAGTCACTTATGGGAGTTAAAGGGTTAAAATCTGCCTTGCTCTGAAAAGAGGGCTCCATAGGTCAGTCATTGTCTGTGCATCAAGAAAATTTGGTTTTATCAACTGAGTTGATAATGTAATTGGCCATGGTAAAGAGTTTCAAAGCTGACGTTCTGAACATTAGCCCTTTAGTTTTTCTTCGTCAGAGCAAAGGATGAAGAGCTAACTCCTCAAAAAATCAGCCTTTAAACTCTTTATGGCAGACATTTTACATTACAAACTCAGTTGATAAAACCAAAATTAACTTGTTATACTCCCCCTGTGATACACCACCATAATTTCTTTGGAAACTTACCTCCTTTATGTTTGTATATCAGCTGCATATTCATTGCTATACATCTCAATTAACCCTTTAACTCTCATGAGTGACCAAGACAAAATTTCTCCTTACAATATCAATACAATATCAACCAGATAAGTGATTAGAGTAAAGAAAAATATCAATTTGAGGATTACTAATTGATCCCATACTTAACTCTCTGAACTAACATTAAAAGAATTTTATGGTTGACAGTAAGGAGAATTACAAATTTAATCTGGGAGTTAAAGGGTGAATATTGATAAATAGTGAGTAACACTGGGATCATAGGGTCATGTAGCTCTATGTTATAAGGTGAATCATACCATTGTCATCTTGAGGTGGTTTTTGTTCAGAAGGTGATACAGGATTATAACAGTCAATTTTGAGTTTATTGACCTACAAGTGAAGATATCAAAATAACAGCAGTCTTATCAGTCTTATTTTATTATAATGTATCACACAATTACCTCATTCTCTAAGAGCAGGAAGAATGACTGATCCATTCAAATATTGTGAAAAATAACTCTAAGTGATCAAGTACAGCTACACTTGTATTATTTGGCAGACTGAAAAAGTTTCAAAAGTAGTGAAGAACTGGAAAACAATCAACGGATTGTTTGTCATGCTGTTTCGCAGAAAACACAGTTTAATATGTGTTAAACCTTGAGTTCTCATAAATTTTATGTCAATGAATGAATCCTGTGTCATTCAAGTGCCTCTGCACATAAATTCTACCGAACTAAGAACCTCAACTTTTCCACCGGGTAGTAAGTTCACTATGACTATAGATGCCTTAAAGTTCCTTAGACACAAACTATTTTCCAAGAATACGAGTTCAGTTACTTCCGCAAATTAACATGGCTCTCTTTTTCCCGGAAAACAAAATTTTGCTTTGCTGTGCGTACATAGCTAACAGTTAGCTGAGCTGCACACTGAGATAGTTCGCCGCGAAATACGGACAGAAAAAGAATAGGATTATCCAGAACTACTTGGCCTTTAACACTTCACACATTTCCCTACCTTAGTTCAGGTCACAGTTCGCAAAAACTATCATAAAACGTGACAACACATGCTTCGAAGCCGGAGATCTCAGCAAACCGATTCTATTTTTCCCACACGTGTCTCAGAGATGAAGCTTGTCCGCGTGCAAAACACAGCTTACCTGGCCAGAGATTTCACGCTCCTGTTCGTCTACTTCGGCTGCCCAGTCTTCATCAGCCATTGCTACATAAAATTTATTAAATTTACGACTCTTTAATTAAGGTGAAGAGCAGATTGTGAATTTTTGCGACAGGAGTTGTTAAACTTCAAGCCAAAACAACTCTACTCGATTTGATGAGAAGTGTAATTGACAGCTGTTAGTGTAATACAACATTGAACAACTTTGTTTCTTCAGAATATTGCGATTAAATGATCGTGCAGCTCCTTAAATTGCGCATGGGACACGCCAGAGCATGTTATTAATTCTAACTGATGATCCGAAGCGGTCAAAAGAGCATTTGAAGGAACGTGCTTCCTTCAGCATAAAATTTTATGATGCGATATGCACATTCCAACAGCTTCTCAAAAGCTTCCAAAATGAACGAAAAAAGATAAGATTGTTCATTATAACCGGTCCAGAAAACAAATACAGTTAGAGAATGAGTTCGGCGTTCCTAAATTAGTGGGTGTGCAAGCTGAGTTTGATTGCACGGGGGCCATGTGAGAATCACAAATCACGTAATGTCAATCTGCACTCAAACTATTTAAAACTTCACAATGCAGCAAAAAGTGACAAAATAATCTACCTGAAACGCAAAAGAGGTGTACTTACCGCGAGAAAATGGAGAAACACATAAAGTTTCATAGCGATCGCATCTTCGGAAATCGGGAGACCAAGAAAGTGAGCATACAGTGGTGTTGCACCTGGTTAAGAAAAGATGGTGATGTAATCCCCTTTGTAACAAGTGTTATGATTGGTTATACATTTCACCAACCAATAAAAACGCACGTTATACCACAACAAGCCCTAACTTGCCTGGGCCTGTTAATTAGTGCCCAAGAGTTGCCCAAATAATGCCTAAGATCTTGCGGAACTAAGTCATCGCGTTCCTAAACTTTTTTTCCACTCAAAGGTGAAGTTTTCTTGTACCCTGGTCTCAGATAATTTTTTCCTAAATCATTTTCGTTTCTTAAAAGGTGAAATAATGAGCAGCATTTCTTTAATTATCATCAAAAACAGACAATTACTTTAACCCTTTACCCTTAACCCTTTTTGTGTGATTCAGAGGTGATATTAAATGATAGTCATTCTCAGGGATGAAAGGATTTAATTTAATTTTTTTTCCCATCAAACATTAGTCAGTCACTATGTACACACAACAGGCTGTTACATATTTGCTACTCCACTGAATAAATTAAAACTGAATGCTGTCATAGTAAAAGGCTCCACATTGAATTTAAGTGGCTTCTGTAAGTTTGTGTGGGCTTTGGAAGAACATGACCAAAGTACTTTTGGGAACCTTAGCGCTTTGACGTTTCCTTAAAGGGGAAGTATCATGAGCTGCCCATCTGAAAACTTGTTGGTGGAATTCGGTCACTACTAGAAAACTAATTATTGTTTCTCTAAATTTCACGCTTGTAGAATGTCTACAACTTCACTCTTGTAGAATGCTTACCTTCGTCAATGAATTTGACATTTAAAACTTCTCAGTACTGTGCTCTCCATCGGTTGAAGTGCAAATGTCTCTATTTCCAAAGGCATTTGTCTTAACAAAGATTGGACTAGTCTTCTTCAATTTTAAGTGTCGGGGCGACTTTGCAGCTCTCGCTACTTCACCTTGAAAGCAAATTGAACATAAGTAAGGCGTTGAGAATATGTTCAGGTTGCTGCCCGCTAACAGCAGATCGACGATTGTTTGATGGCAATAGTGCCCTGCATACCCACGTCGCCAAGCACACGGGAAGGTCTCCACGCATAGGTCGCTCTCTCGTAAACCCCCTAGGCATACACGCATCTTGTAAATATCGTTGCACGTAGTTTTGCTCTTTGGGCGCTGGTCAACAGGACTTCAGCACAAGTCCCACATGTAAACAAAGCTTCTTTATTGAAAAATATACAGTGAACGGTTAATAATGCCTTGTCATTACTTTTGTTAATACCATTAAATATTAATTATAAGTTTATTATATACCTTTCTTAATCGGTTTTATTCCTTTTTTGGCACGTATTAAAACCTGTTGTTGTTATTATCATGGTCTTGCTATGGCAATATCCATCATTTTTGCAGTTGGCGGCATCTACCGTTACATCGACATAAAGGCGTGGCCATGCCAATCAACGCAGCAAAATTAAAATTGGGTTAACATGTTAGTCATTTGACGTGGCAGGTTAAAAAGACCTTAAGGGTGCCCCCCTTGGTGTGGCTTAAGTAGATTGAGACCCAATTATTCCCTTGTTGAAAATAGGTTTTTGCTTTTTCTTCGCTGAAAAAGGGCAAATGAAATTAGAACTGGTCTGAGAAATTTTAACCCCTTGATTCCTGATAAACGTCTTCATTTTACATTTGCCTGGAGCACACAAAATAGTCAAAAAATGGGTGTCTATTTGTCACATAGTCATTTTGATAATAACGAAAGCGAAAAAAAAAATTATAAAATCACATTGAGCTTGTAATAGCAATATTTCCGACCTGGAGAGATAAACATCAATGTACGAATACCACTTGCACTGTTGTGTTAAAAGCTTCTCAATAGGCAATTCCCTATATGACAAGCGCCTGCAGGGGATTATGGTAGTTGCATTTATCGCTTCTAAGTCTTGGACTTCTTTTTATTTTCTTATTTCTTTTTCTTGTTTTTTTTTACCATGATTCCCTGCAGGCACGTCTTAGAGGGAATTCCCTATTCCCTTCATTTGCTGTAATGTGCTTTGTATCATGATATTGGATGCGGTGTGGGCAATATAAGAACCTATTCCTTTCTTTCCGTCATTTGCCGTACAGTGCTTGCAATTTGGGTCCGTTTTGGACAATATTACAGCGTATTTACATCGAGCTACGTTCGGATAGTAAATTCTCTGATGTGCGAATACGTCCTCACTTTCGTACATTTGCCGTAGAGTGCCTGCATATTGGGTGCGTTTTGGGCAATATTGGACCCTATTCACATAGATGTACGTTGGGGTTGTAATTTCTCTGTTGGGCAAATGGGTCATCACTTCCGTACATTTGCCGTAAAGTGCTTGTAAATTGGTTGCGTTTTTGGGCAATATTAGATCCTATTCACATAGACCTATACGTTCTACTCCCTCTTCCACTGTTCTGCGGAAAGGTCCTTGCCGTAATTTGCTTTAATGTGCTTGCATATTGGGTGCGTTTAGGGCAATATTAAACCCTATTCACATAGATGTACGTTTTAATCCCTCTTCCACTGTTCCGCAAAAAGGTCCTTTCTTTCCGTAATTTGCCTTAATGTGCTTGCATATTGGGTGCATTAAGGGGAATATTAAACCCAATTCACATAGATCTACGTTCTAATTCCACTTTCACTGTTGTTCGAAAAGGTCCCGTTTTTCGTACATTTGCTGTAAAGTGCTTGAATATTGAGTGCGTTATGTACAATATTAGACCCTATTCACGTACTACGTTCGGATCGTAATTTCTCTGTTGTGCGAATGGGTCTTGTCCTTCAAACATTTGCCGTAAAGTGCTTGCATATTGGCTGCGTCTCGGGCAATATTAGACCCTGTTCACATAGATCTACCTTCGGATCGCAATTTCTCTGTTGTGCGAAAGGTGCTCACTTTCTTCCATTTGCCGTAAAGTGCTTTCAAATTGGTTGCGTTTTGGGCAATATTACACCCTATTCACATAGATCTACGTTCCAATCTCTCTTCTAATGTTCTGTCAAAAGGTCCTTTCTTGCCGTAATTTGCCGCAATGTGCTTTCATTTGGGGTTATTTTTGGGCAATATTAAACCCTATTCGCATAAATCGACGTTCTCATCCCACTTTCACTGATCTGCGAAAAGGTCCTACCATTTGTGCATTTGCCGTAAAGTGCTTGCAAATTGGTTGCGTTTGGACAATATTAGATCCTATTCACATAAATCTACGTTCTAATGTCTCTTCCACTGTTCTGCGAAAAGGTCATTCTTGCCGTTATTTGCTTGCATAGATCTATGTGCTTGGATGTTGGGTGTGTTTAATTTAGGGCAATATTGAACCCTATTCACATAGATCTACGTTCTAATTCCACTTTCACTGTTGTTCGAAAAGGTCACGCCTCTCGTACATTTGCCGTAAAGTGCTTGAATATTGGGTGCGTTTTGTACAATATTAGACCCTTTTCACATAGATCATATTCGGATCGTAATTTTCTCTGATGTGCGAATTTGTCTTCACCTTCGTACATTTACCGTAAATTGCCTGCATACTCACTGGTTGCGTCTTGGGCAATGTTAGACCCTATTCAGATAGACCTACGTTCGAATCGCACCAATTCACTGTCATTTGCCTTACTGCGCTTGCATATTGGGTGCGTTTTGGCCAATATAAAACCCTATTCACATAGATTTACGTTCTATTCCCAGAAAAGGTCCTTCCTTACTTTCCTTTTGTGCATTTGCCGTAAAGTGCTTGCATATGAGATGCTTTTTGGACAATATTATTAGACCCTATTCACATAGATCTACGGTGGGATCGCAGTTTCACCGGTTTGTGCGAATAGCTCCTCGCTTTCGTACATTTGCCTTGAAGCGCTTGTATATTGGTTGCGTTTTGAGCAATATTAAACCCTATTCACATAGATCTACGTTCGGAATGCGCTTTCTCTGTTGTGCGAAAAGGTCCCCACTTTCGTACATTTGCCGAAAAGTGCTTGCAGTTGGGTGTGTTTTGGAAACTATTCTGCGGAACGGTTCTTATACTTTCCGTCATTTGCCGTGATGCGCTTGCATATTGCTTGCGTTTTGGGCAATATTAAACCCTATTCACATAGATCTACAGTGCCAAGCACCGAACATTCACTGCGTAGGTTGAGTTCACCTGGCGAACTTATGACTTCGGGTAAGGAAGGTAGACACAACGGATACCTGCACGATCGACAATTGCAGCCTGGTATATCACAAAGAACAATGTAAAGCCTTAGATCTCTGCTAGGTCCCTAGCAGAGCATTTACAAGGCAGCTAGGGTTACCCTGGCGCTAGGGTAACCCTAGCAGTCATGAGTGAGCGGATGCCTGAAGAACTCGACTATTTTGAGGCCTTTTGAAGTCGGAACACTCATTGGGATTACAAATCATTTTTTAAATTAATATTCATATTTGCGCTCAATCTTGGACGTGGAAAGAGCTTACGAAACTTATAAAAAATTAGAGCTTCTTATTTAGCTTCTACGAAGTCGAGAAACACGGCATTTTGACCCTATTGCCTTGGATACTTTCTGTTCTTGCGCACCTAGAATTCCCTTTTGATTGCATGGATCGATACTTTCGTATCCCGCCCACTTTTGCAATTCCCCTTCATTGAATTGTTACGTTAGTATCTCAAGTTAAAATCTCGCGCATTTTTGGAATTCTCTTCTATAGGATTGATAAGCTGTTATCTCACTCACTTTTAGTTTCCTTTTTGATTGGATTGTACTAATAGCACAGTATTTTCCGCACCTCTAAAATTCTCTTTGATTGGATTGTTATGTTGGCATCTCGTTCACTTTATAATTCTCTCTCATTGGATGGTTACACTAGTATCTCGCGCACTTTTAGATTTCTTTTTATTGGACTGTAACGTTAGTATTTGGCGCACCTATAGAATTCTCTTCGATTGGATCGTTACATCAATATCCCGCTCACTTTTGCAAGTCCCTTTCATAAGATTGTTACGCAAGTATCTCGCGCGCGTTAAGGATTCTCTTTCATTGGACTTTTACGATAATATCTTGCGCACTTTTGGAACCTTCTCTTATTATATTTTTACGTTAGTATCTCATGCAATTTTAGAATTTCCTTTAATTGGACTGTTACGTTACTGACTCGTGCATTTTCAGAGTTCTCTTTGATTGGATTGTTACGCTAGTATCTCAAGCACGTTTAGGATTCTCTTTCAGTGGAATGTTACGTTGAGCCGGCGACACACCTGGCGATGTTATACGCCGATCGCAGCGAGTTTGATCGCAGGCGAAAATACTGGCACCTTTCGATGGAAAAGGGAGAAAATCGCGGGAACGGGCAGACTTGGCGAATGCCCGCGAATTAAATCGCCGATATCTGACATGCCAGATATCGGCGATTTTATTCGCCGATCGCAGCGATTGGCGAAGATCGCAATCGTGGCACCGGACACACCTGGCGATTTACGCCGATCGCCGCGATCGGTGTATAAAATCGCCAGGTCTGTCGCCGGCTTAAGTATCCCGCGCAATCTTTAGAATCTTCTTTGAACTTTTGCCTTATCACTTCTAGAAGCTATAACCAAATTATAACAGTATGCGCCAAAATTGACTTTTGTTTCTCAAATTTCTTCTTGAGTTCATCATTGACTTAGGTTGGTTTTTTTTTTTTTGACGTGATCTTAGTAAAGATCTTAGAGATTAATTTTAAAAATGTAAATCTTGGAGCTAAAGTCAATTGGAAAAGTATGTTCCATGAATTGATATGTTTGTTTCCCTAATTGCCTCAAAGGTTTATCATCAACTGATACATCATATCATTCTAAAAAGATTAACTGAAAATGTTGGAGCCCATGGTATTTGTCTGTCAAATTGCTTCTTAAGTTTTTCATCAACTGCATTTATACAGAACTTTTTAAAAAACGCGATTCAATGAGAAAAAGCCTTTTTTCTTTTTCAAATTCTGAGCTCTGCAGGCTGAAATCAAATGAAATCAAATATGCTTAAAAATTAATATTTCTTCCTATATGTTTATCATCAATTCACATAGAAAATATTTAAAAGTGTTTTAAAAATCTTTGAGCTTAATCATTACTGATTTTTGAACTTTCGAGACGCAAACCAAAACAAAATAGTATGCGTTATCTTCGACTTGTAAAAACACCTTTTTGACTTTTGCGCTCAAGATCTGATTGTCAATTCTCCCTTCCCTCTTCTACACATTTCCCTGTTAATTAGTCGCGAGAATTTACCGTTACATCAAGATAACAACTTCTACCTGATTAGTTTGGGTATTCTCATTACCTGTTTGCTGGATTATGTATGGATATCATAGGGAGAAATTACATGTCAATCACTTCTGGGAGTTAGAGGAAAAACAACGGTAGGACCCACAAGAAATCCAGTTTAAGTTGATTAATTCAAAGATCTTCACTAGGAACGAATTTGTGAAAGAAAAGGATGGCTTGGTTTCATAACTTTTAGCAAAGCTATCAGAGAATAATTTCAAAATACATTTTGTCAAAGGAGTAAAATTTGCAGCTTTCCTTTTGTTTCCTTGCTCGGAACTGGTCAGCTCAGACGACCACCATGCACAAACTGTATTATCAATTATTCAATCTAAAGAAATTGCGCTATAATTCGAAATCAGAAAAAAGCAAATCAAGTCTTTATCTCATAGCAAAACTCAGAGAACGTGTTTGGAAACTTACTTTTGTGGCGGGTCGCAAAAACACTCTGACTCTACAGATTAGCAGATTCAGGTAAGCGAACAGACTATAAAAAACGATTTCTCTCTCTTATCGATTCTTCTGAAAAACTGGTCTAAAACATAATGAGCAAATACCCTTGAAAGATCGTAGGCTTTGCTGTGGATTGCTGTATGGGAGTCATCTCTGCTGGTATTCAGTGGTTCTGAACCCACGGTCAGTTAACACCCACGCTTTTTTCAACCCCACGGTTGTTTTGTACCCAGTTGTTTCGTACCTAAATTAACCAATTCACGGTATGGTGGTGTGACAAATAAAGGGAATCACGAAGGACATTAAAAGTTACCTCTTACCTTCCTCCACACTTTCCTCCCCCTTAAAAGCAAACCAACTGTTCGAGAAACTGCTTCTAGTTCAAATTCCACGGTGAGATGGGCTTTCCAAGACTATTGAAAATATGGAGTATTTAAAAGTGCATTGACTACTCGCAGACGGCGTTTCCATGATCAAACAGGGATGCGATAGACTCTTGCTTCAGTTTGACGTGAGACGTGTTTGCCACTTCGATCTGGAATTAAAAAATATCACTCAAGTAAGTTGTGCTAATTTTAGAAAAAGGATCATATGTGAATAAACACGCGTTTTAAGAGAAGAGCAGTGAATTTGCTATAACTTTAAAATCATTCTACACTACATCGTCTACCTCCACTAAATTTCGCATTTTCATTAAGCGCAAATAAAAGTTAATTTAGCGGAATTCCTGTGCTACTGCCTTTCGCCTCTCTAGTCACACCCATCCTTTATGACGATTCTCTCAAGTATATCAAGTATATCCAACCAGTATGGCAAAGTACACATACATGGCCCATATTTTCATCATTTTCCATCAACAATCCAATATGTTTGGATACTTTCAAATGGCCTTATACAGAAACCTTATAAGAAGTTTTTGCGGTGTAGTATCGCGGAGAATTTTACGAGCTGCGCCGTATTTTGACGAGCCCACTACACACCAAAACGTCTAAAAAAATTTTTTTAACCACGACTGGCAGAAATTTGGCGACCTGATCGGCCAATTTGCCGTTGTCGATAAGAGTACAGACCACACTAAACCACTGTGATTTGATAAATTTAAAATCCAATGCTCTCTTTTATTCAAATTTCTTGTGAGAAGGAAAAACGAAGTAGATACTGAGAAGCCGACGGGTTAAAAAAGGTCTTTTACAATACATTATAACAAACTTTCTAATATCGCGTGATGCTTGTACTCTACCTAATGCAGTTGGATACTAAAATGTTGTATGCTCGCAAAATCTTTTTGCCTCTGTGAAGGTTGCGCTATTAGGGTAGCTGTTCAGTGTACACGGAAAGAGAAATTCTAGTTGAGACTATTAATCCCAAACTTCTTACCTACTTTTTCTTGATCGTCGGAAATAAAAAATTCTGGACAAGAATTTAATTAAGATTATAAAAAATAAAAAAAACAAAAAACAAAAAAACTCAGAAAGAAACCAATCAAGATACACGTACCTCTTATAAAAAGTCCAAGATCTGATCAAGAGTGAGGAAGTAGCTTAACAGGTCAGGCAGACTCCATTACGGGTCAGCAACTAGTCAAACTTCTCTGATACATAGTTCAAGATCCAGTCAGCGCAGCAAGATTCATCAGTCAGCAAGACTTCACCCATCTCTGGAACGCATTTCAAAATCTACTCTGCGTAGCAAGATAGTCCAGTTTGCTAAATAATTTCACACTCTCTCCTGGTTTTTCGGTGGAAGTCGAAAGCGGGTGAAACCGACTGGTCAGCTGTAAGTCACCCATCTCTTGTGCACAGTTTAACATCTGTTTGGAGCAGCATAGCAGTCTTGCTTACGAAATAGTTTTCACACTCTTCTCCATTTTTTGGTGGACCAGGTCTTAGAATCCCACATCAGAGCTGAGGAAGAAACTCTGTGGGTAAAGCTGCCTCCATTGCGGGTCAGCTTTTAGTCACCCATCTCTTGTACACAGTTCAAGATCTTTTAGCGCAGCAAGACAGTCCTGTTCCCGAAATGGGTTTCACAAGCTTCTCATTTTTTCGGTGGACCAAGTCTTAGCATCTCAAATCAGAACTGAGGAAGAGACTCTGTGGGTAAAGCTGCCTCCATTGTGGGTCAGCTTTTAGTCACCCATCTCTTTCAAGATTCAAGTTCAAGATCTTTTAGCGCAGCAAGACAGTCCTGTTTCTGAAATAGTTTTCACACTCTTCTCCTTTTTTTTTTTTTTTTTTTTTTTTGTGGACCAGCATCTCAGAGATCAAGAATGAGGAAGAGACTTTGCAAGTGAAGCCAACTCCATCGTGGGTCAGCTTTTAGTCACCCATCTCTTGTACACAGTTCAAGATCTGTTTAGTGCAGCATAACAGTTCTGTTTCCGAAACAGTTTTCACACCCTTCTCCTTTTTTTGGTGGACCAGGTCTGAGCATCCCAGATCAGGACTGAGGAGCAGCCTCTGTTGGTGAAGCTGACTCCATTGCAGGTTAGCAATTAATCACCCATCTCTTGTGCACAGTTCAAGATCTCTTCAGTGCAAGGGGTCAGGGATAGCTGCAAAATAAAAAATGCACATACTTGTTTAACAACTCTGAACCATATGACAACAGAATTGAGCTCCCATAAAACAAAGCAAACCAGTAAATAATTATGTTCACCAGAATTTCTTCTTTGTCTTGAAATTGAACACAAGAAATTGAAAATGACCATTAGAATGAATTGTCCAAGTATAATCTATAAGAGGTATTTATATTAGGATGAACTTAATTATTTCAAATATATGTGGTTCAAATATTCTTTTTCTTAAAATCTTAGTTCATTCTAAAAGAAAATCCAGCTTAGTTTAGGTTCACGAAACACATAATTTGACTTTTAGTCAAAGCCTATTAGGTTTGAAAGCTTAAATAAATTTCCTTCACCTTTTAGAATAATGCAATAACTTAAAAGTTAGAACATCATTTTGTATTCATTGGAACAGTCAACTTATTTAGTAAACATGCTCAGCCTGAATATTGGCAGAGTTCTTTTGTTTAGTTTTTCTTTATAAGAAAAAAAAGGAACTAGGCTAAACACTGTCAATAAAGGATTTAGCATATGGCAAGAAGATTTTGCTTTAATAAGAATCAAGAATGCCTCCTTTATTTTGGGAGCTGGGAGAGAAAGTCAGCTGTGTTAGTAGCACAGTAAACCCATGAGAGTTGTTTAATATGTTTTCTTTGTTTTGACTGTATTCTGCCTTTTTTGAGACTCCGAGTACATGTTGTCTTAGCCTTATTAGCATATAAATGTATCTCACTTAGGCAGTAAAACCTTTGTCATGCAATCTTATCAATCAATGTCAAGTCACAAACTCAAAGTAAATCTACACTGATACTAAGGCCAATGCTTCACATCAAACAAATGCACTTTCTGTGGAATGCATTTTAAGTACCAGAAAAATATTTGCTTGAATTGTATAGGGGTCCATGAAAACATCCAGCCTTTTTCTGCCTTATACAGCTAGTTTGGCTAGTTTTAGAATCAAGCACACAGTTTTTTGGTTGCTCGTTAAAACATGTTTGACAGTACTTGTTTAAAATTATGTTGTCTCATACATGGGGATGTGCCGCTGGATGGGGTTACATTTTCATGTCTGGATTAACTATATTGAGGTTACATTTTGATTAAAGTAACTAGAATTGGGTTGCACACTTTCAGGGTTTATGTCATAAGGGGGTAAGAAATAATAGGAGGATTTGTGGTTAAAAGGTTCTTCTCCTATTTAATGCTGTTGTTTTGATATTTAATAATTGGCTCCATGGGAGGATGATCTACTTAAAAGGGCTTTATAAGGTAGATGTAGAAACAGAAACAGAAGGTGACCAAGTTGGGATCATGACAATTATATTTGCCATAATTTGCTGCAGAATAGACTATTGGGGTTCTGAGAGGCCAACAGCACCCCAAGTATTACCACCCCCCCCCCCCTTAGATATTCTCCTTTGTTGAAGTTTAGTGTCTACATGTAAGTTGCAATATTTGTATACATAATAGAACTACATGCTGTTCAATTTGGAAAATTGCCAAAATTTTTTGCATCCAATTATTTCCAAAATTGGACAAGCATATAATCCACTCATACCTAGTCAGCCATAATTGGGTTTTACTCTGTCCAGCTATTATTCTTTAATATTTCAAAACTGTTCAATTAGGACTATAATTTGGATACTTAAAATATTCAAATAAATCCTTTATTGGACAGTTTTACAAAATTAAAGAATGCGAACATGCTGACAATTTCGGATTAATTACCAGCTATACAATTATTTCTCAAATAGAGCCGACTAACGAATATCGAATGACATAAACTAAAAAAACAATCAAGAAATGTGTTCAGCCCGATTGAGAACCTTGTGCTGCAAACTCAGCTCCCTAGTGGAGTAACCTACTTGAATATCCCGCTAAGCATTTAAAGTTGCGCAAAAAGTATTAAAATATCAGAATAATCCGAAAAGATTTCAGGCTTGCTTCGCAGCTAAAAATAACAGGAAGCAGAGAAAAAATGATTCAATATATCCGTCAAGCTGTGTTAAAAGTCAGTAAAAGTTTACCTTACCAGTTGACATGAAGATTTCACGTGGTTTCCAGTTAAGAGTTTATCAGCCGCTTTACGAATCACATTTTTCATTCAAGCACCATAAACAGCAGATGACATAAACTGGAAGTTAAAAAATCTCTTAAATGCCAGTTTTGCTCCTGTTGCAGTATCAGAATAGGCAGTTCTTTCCATATTCATCTTGCAATGTAATTCAAAGGGGCCACCATATTTCATCTCGATCCCAGTGATGTTTTTTCGTTTGTGACGCAAATTGCGTCATAATACACGCGCAGATGCGCGGTAACACGCGTGTAGGAGCGCGCGTAGACCTGGCCACATGGTCAAGGTTGTCAGCCTTTTTTCCTTCATTTTAGTTCTCGGAAGAGTTAAACAAAGTGTGAAAAGAACAGAAAATTGACAAAATTAACAATTAAAAAGGAGTTGGTGTGACTTTCCTGAGTCACGACAACGAAAACAGGACTGTAGCGGATAATAATACCACCCTGGAAGTCTACTCGCGAAACATATACTACAACGAGCGAGCATATCTCAACTGGTGTGTCTCATCAACGTTTACCCGCACTGCGAGCAGTTCATTAAATACGAGTGCTTTGTTTCTGCATTGATAGATGACTTTTGGCTTCACCTGATTCTGAGAAAATGACCTACTGGAGTGGTGCAGCACATGAAGAACACGTGTGCGCATGCGCACAAACCAGTGAACAGTGTAACTGTCGTATGAATGACAATGTGTGGCGTGAAGATAGTGGTGTCCTTACTAACAAGACACATCTGCCAGTTAAACAGCTGATGTTTGGGGATACAGATATTGACCAAAACGGAGTAGACGAGAAGGGTCTTTACACTTTGGGAAAGTTTAAGTTTTTAAAAGTGTTTTTACACGATTTCTCGTGTGTATGTTTTTCAGTTGTAGTCGCATTTTGGATGTTTTTGTTTTTGAGTTTGTGTTTTAAGCCGTTACCGTTTTTTTACCGATTAAAAGTGCCTGCTTTTAAGGGAGATTTTCGTTATCGCTTCTGAACAGTAATCGTTATAAATCGTAATAAACGACCAGCTCCCAGTTGGCTTGTTAGCTCAGTTGGTAGAGCACAGCACTGGTATCGCACAGGTCATGGGTCCAAATCCCGTACGGGCCTACATTTTTTTGAGGCCTTATTTCGACCTGCTAAATAAGTAGGGTTTAAAATATATTAAAGTTCACACGGCAACCAGGTGGACAATCAGACATGGTTTGATGCTACTCTGGTTTACAGATTTAATGAATGTAACTGAAGAAGTTACAATCCATAGACCCGTCTATGAATTGTAACTTCTTCGGTTACATTCATTAAGTAGGGTTTATTACTGCTCTCATACATATCATGAAACCGCAATACACATAAATGATTTTCATATATTCAAAATTCATTGATTTATATCACTTCGACGGGTTTAATACGCACCAACGTAACATGCATACTAGGTGTGGCAGAGATTGAAATATTACTTTCCTTCCGCTTCTGAATTCCCAGCTGCTCATTCAGCATGTAGAGCTTGCCAGGTATTTGACTACAGTTCTCATTGACTCTGGTTTATAAAGGCACTGATCTACTTAAATCCTAAAATGCAGTTATCGAGGTTGTCACTCAGTGTTGTGTAACGTAGGCTCGATTATCAGCCGCCGTTCGGGAAATGAGCCTCCGCTCATCCCGGGAAGTCCCTTTCGGGAGGATCGAAGACAGGACTCGAGAAAACGGTGGAAATTGAGCGCAAGTGTGACATTTTAACATATAAGTGCCGCTTTTTTCGCTTTTGAATGTTTTCCTCTTTCTTACGCAGGCAGATGATGAAGAAGAGCGTAAGAAGAAAGAATGAGCTTCACAAACTACTTGCTTCAGAGCAGAGAACTGTTTTGAGTCGATTGTATCTCGATAGGAACCGGCCGTCATTTGATAACGGCGTAAGTCTGAAAGCCTTTACACCCTTTCATTGATATGCATATTCTCCATAGTACTATCTAAATATTTACCATGAACTAACAGGGAGAATTTAATTGACAATCAAGAGCTTCCTCAGTCAGCGATTGTTTCCTATATTCTCATTTCCTTAAAGTGTGATGCAAGAGTGATACTGAAATGAGAAATTTGATGCTGGTCATTCTTGGGGATTAAAGGATTAAGTATAACTGCAAAAGTACCTTAACAAGCATTTGTCAATTCAAAGCCGAACTAATGGCAGAAAAAAGGAGCTGCGCTGCTACGACCTTCCCACGCTGAGTTTGGCACAAGATGGCGCGAAAACATGGTGGTAAAAAAAAAAAAAAATGCCTGTTTCTCCATGACAGACGCGAAATTCCCAGTCTCTCGATTTGTTCGTATTCTCGAAAAATTTGGAAAAAGGAATGCATTGAATTCCTTTTTTACAGTTTAAGACTGCCATTTTGGCATTTTGCCACTAAATCTAGTAATGAAAAACACCTTTCCTCCTTTCTATTAGGATCCGTTCATTGCCTGCGCAGTATCAAAAGATTTTGTCGATCGATGGAGGCAGTTCCTAAGGTAATAAGTCAGACAGTTTATAAATAAACACTTTAAACGTAACACTCAGCGACTTAAATAACACAAGATTTACAGATTGCTTGGCACGAGAATAAGAGAAGAAAATCATATCTAGCCTGTGAACAAACCTACATTATTAGCTCTTCAGTGCGAGCGAATTCGCCCGCGAATAGTTCTGGCGCCTTGAGTGACGCGGGTGAGCGTGAGGTCTGTAATGGGTCTGGCACTGATAATCCATTATTAGTGCCAGATCCCTTTTAGACTGCTTGCTGGCTCGCTATGCTGAAGGCCCTAAACGTACTCGTTGATGTAGAAACACTCGTCCTGCAGCACTAATATTGAAGGCCTGTCCGTATGCTAAGACAGATCATTATCGTTTCATTGCTGATCTACCAAAATCGGCACTTTGTTTTTACTCCAAGTTGGCTATAAGCAGCTGAAACATTCCTCGCGATTACTCGATGAAATGTGTGCCATATAAACGTACTCGAACAGGTTTGCTAACATCAAAGAACGTGTAATAAAATATGTGCTCATTGTTCATATTTTCGCTCGAAGAGCGAAAAAGAAGATAAAAGGAACGGCTTTTGCGCTCCCGCGTTTTTTTTTTCGCCCTCCTTTGTTCGCGTGAACACAACAAAGGAAGAAAAACACCTTGAGCCGCAGGCTACTCTTAACAAAGATCATTTTTACACAATCTATGTCAGCGCTGTGTATAAACTGGCTGTCTTACAAGATTCTCTCAAATGTCAAACGATAACTATGGGATTAGTTGAAATTCAATTTCAAGGAGTAAAAAAGTAAATTTATAGTTGTGAATTTAAATTGAAATATATCTATAGTCTAGTTGCTAAGAACAAGTTCTAAGGAAAAATTGTCCATTTGAACAATAAACATATTTGAAGCTTGATTTCTGTATGGTGGTTTCTCAGTCACTTCATTGCTAACAACAGCTTTTTTATTTTGTAATACAGAAAAGACATAAAAAAATATCGACAACACATAATGAACATCACTGCCGTCGCAGTACCCAAGAAGCTGTTGATTTGTCAAACTCAAAAGAGATCGTTCTAACCAGTTAAGTCTCGGCTTTAACCCTTTCACTCCCACAAGTGACCAAGACGTTGTTTCTCCATACAATGTAAATACAATTTCACGCAGACAAGGGATGAGAATAAAGAAAAATATCAATAAGGGGATTATCAGTTGATCCAATACCACACTCAAAGGGTTTAAGTTCTACATGTAATTCCTAAACAACAGATTTCCTTT
The DNA here is from genome assembly GCF_964200805.1 of Pocillopora damicornis. NCBI lineage: Eukaryota > Metazoa > Cnidaria > Anthozoa > Scleractinia > Pocilloporidae > Pocillopora > Pocillopora damicornis. The sequence continues at coordinate 5,813,053 of NC_142677.1, forward strand.
AATACAGGTTTGGAACAAGTCCCTTTGCTTTAAAACTATTTTTAATTAGCCTTTCTATAAAAAGGTTTTTAAGTAACCAATCAACAGCGAATGACGTGGAAAGAGAAAGTAAAATACAATCCATTTTAACCCTCTAATTCCCTAAACGTTTTCTCGTAAGTTGGTTTGAAGAATTTGGTTTAAGACCACAATAACTTCAACCTGATAAGTTCGAGTGTTCTCATTACCTGTTTACTGGATAATGTAAAGATATTACAGGGAGAAGTTTTGAGTCACTCACTGCTGGATGTTGAAGAGTTAAGAGGCAACAACAAATATCTTTTGTTATTCCAATGCTCTAAGCCAATCAAAACACTAGGAACTACACGTGTAAATTAAGGGAAAGTAAAGTCACTGTCATACGATTTGATTGGCTGAGAGAGGAAGCAAACCCTCGAGTTTAAAGGGTTCAAAATGTGAACAAACGAAACTGAAGATTATGGCTATCAAATGGGCGACGTATCCTTACGATGGAGAACTTTTTAAGTGCATCTGAAACGGACGTCGTCTTGTTTTGGTAAAACTCTATGGGCAATAGAGACATGTCTTGTTATGCAAGTTTCTCCACTGCATCAACATCATTGGTCTCGAGAAGTGTAATTTTTCTCCCAAAATGTACCTCAATTTTCTTCATGGTTGCCATAGACCGCTGACCATCAATAAAGTTCACTGCGATGCCACTCTTGCCAAACCTGCCTGTCCGACCAATTCTGTGTAGGTACGTTTCAAAATCCGGTTTGCCTGTGGGCTCCACTGGCATGTCGTAGTTAACCACAACTGTCACCTGCGAAAGAAACCCAAATCTTATCATTCAACTGACAGCTTTTTTATAAAGACCTCCTTCCCCTCAACTTAGGAAATATGCCCCCTAACCCTGTAAAAGCCTGCATCACTGACACTAGCTTTCAGCAGCACCCCCCCTCCCACCCCTTGCTGTATTGGCTAACCTTTCTTTCACTTTTACAAGTTAATTTCTCCAAATAAGGGTGTAACCAGTATTGATGCTTGGGCAGGGGAGATGTTTGCCAGGAAGAAGTCCTCCACAAGAGTCTTCCAGACATTTGGGAACACAACTCATTGTGTCACCATGACAAATCATTTTTCTTGACACCTTACGATCACCTGACCTGAAAAAATACCTGTGTGACTACCGTGGGGTGGGGGGTGGGGGGTGGGGGTAGGTTTTTTTTTTTGAGGGAGGGGGGAGCTTAACCCATTATTTGTTATTCTGACAATCCCTGAATCACTTCAAGTAAAACATGAGCCATTAAAAACCTAACACCTTAATTGTGATAAATGAAACAGCAGAAAGACAGGACCCCCTTAACCACACCTGCTATCAGTATTTGTGTCTCACATACACAAGCTAGTTCTTTACCTGATCGATATCTATGCCTCTGGCACAGACATTTGTTGTGATGAGCAACTTCACCTTGCCATCACAGAATCTGTTTAGGACTGCAATCCTCTGCTCCACTGTTATCTCACCAGATAGCAGTGCCACAGCATGTCCATCCTGGCTCATTTTCTGTGAGAGCCATGAGGCTGCCTTACGGGTCTGAAATAATAAAACCTCTTTTAACTCTTTACACCCAAACCCTTTATGCATATTTTCCATACTGTTCACCTTGCATTCTCTATGGCACTAACAAGGGGAATTGGTTAAACAATCAAGAGCTTCTTTAATTTTATGATCACTTCCTTTTTTCTTGTAACCTTAAGGTGTAATTCAGGGTTAATATTGTAAGGAGAATTTAAATTCTAGTCACTCTCAGGGGTCAATTGGTTGATGTCAAAATTCATCAAGTACAGCCTTAGCAGCACACTTTAAACCTGAACTCAAATTCAGGCAAAGCAATTTCCCCTTAAAATCCTTGGAATGTTGAGGATGATGACTGCATTAGGCCTTCAGACCCTTTCCCTTTCTCAAAACAAAATCTATTCCTTTTGCTACCCTGTTTTGTACAAAAAAAATGCGTACATTGAGAATATCAACATTGTAGAAATGCATCTAATACAATATAATCCAACAGGATGTCAAGGCCCAGAATCACAGTTCACACATGTGCACTGTTCTATGCCGAAGTTCAAATGCCATCCTAGACTTTTGGTCCAAAAGGGCAGAACACTGTTCAAATTGTAAAATGCACACTAAGATTCAGGACTGTCAACAACAACCATAACCTGTCACAACTGTACCCATTTAGAGTCATTGACTGGTTGACACAGTTCTAGAGAAGAGGATAAGGTTTGGCAGTGTTAACCATACTTACCTGACAGAACACAATACACTGTCCTATGGACACCACTCCATACATGTTTGAAAGGGCCTGAAATTTCTCCTCTTGACTCCGACACACAACATAGTACTGTTTAATGTTGTCTAAACTCTCCTCTTCACGACGTAGTCGAATCACCATTGGACTGGGTACAACAGACTCTGCAAACTTCATCACCTCATCATCGTATGTTGCAGAAAAAAGTAGCATTTGACAGTCTTTGGGTAAAGTCCTTGGAAACAAAGGAACATTGTTTAATACCTTAATCAAGCTCTTGGGGATATTCTGAGATAAGGAAAGTAAGGGAACAATATCTGCACTGTACATCATCTCATTGACAAGTGGGGAGATGTTAGTGTGCTGGACTCTGGCTCAAGAGTTCCTGACTTGTGACCTGGCTGAGTCATTTAGTTTTTTCCAGGATAGGCCTCCAGTTTCCCCTCACAGTACTTTAGACTTACACCTAGTGATATCAGGGACATAAGGTAAAGTTTGTACTCAAACCAAAGGCTCATCCAGCTGCAGCTTTTTCATTTGCCTAGAATGAAACAATTTGGAGGATTATGGATGCCAGTCCATTGTGAGGAAACCCCCCACCCCAAAATTTAATCAGGCTTTCCGGACCATTTTCCAGCACCCATTTGTAATCCAGGCTGGAAAGAGGCACTGTGAGAGTAAAGCATTTTGACCATGAACACAACAAAATGATGCAGCCAGGTCTTAAACCTGCACCTCTGAACCCTGAGTCCAGCGCACTGACACTGCATCTCCCAACTGTCAGGGAAACCTTGTGAAATGCTTCATATGCCACCATTCCATCCAAAGGGGGAGGGGGAGAGAAGCAATACGTCAAGTCACTTCATGATACAGCGACCTATCCACCTTAAATATGAAGCTCAAGACTTACTTGTGTATTCTAATTGACTGATCTTGGTGTCCCTTTAGAGCAATCATGACATCAGCTTTATCTAACACAAACATCTTGATTTTCTTTGGATCCAGAACTCTGTGTCTTAAAATCCAGTCAAGGAGGGTGCCAGGTGTTCCAAATATTATGTGATCTGTTACTTTCTGGCCTCTTGAAACTGTTAAAAAAAGAATGGTTCTGTTATTAATGTAACAGTAAAAAAGGCTGCTCTTTTCAGATTTACATTTGGCAAGAATTTGCTTTGCTAATAATTGCACGTCTTTTGTTTCAAGGGAACTCACTAAATCAGTATTTCTTGGCTATTAACCCTTTGACCCCTGAGAGTGATGAGCATTTAATTTCTCCTAACAAAATCACCTTGGATCACACATTAAGGTCACAAGAATTAAGGAAATGATCACCAACTAAAGAAGCCTCTGATTGCTAAACAAATTCTCCTTTTCAGCACTTAAGAAAATGTATACAGAACAGTGGAGAGAATTTTCATACTGATGTAGGGTGTAAAGGGTTGGCAGTTCTATTTTTTTGATAAAATTTCTCACCTCTTTCTCCTCTTACTGCATAACCGATTTTGATCTCTGGACAAAACTGTCCCATTTTTTCAGCAACTTGGCCTGTTTGTAATGCCAGCTCATATGTTGGTGATAAACACACCACCTGAAAACAAACAACATGAAACCATGGAAAATGGTAACTGCTACATCAAAATCATTATTTTTTTTCACCTTCATTTTTATTAACCCACTGCACACCTCTAATTACATCAAATACATATTTGACAAGAACATTTCAATCAGCATGTGTAAAACTTAACTGTGAAAAAATGCAATTTTTATCATTTTATAATTATCTTCCTTCATCTGAAAATTCAAGAACTTTTAACCATCCATTTGGAAAATTACTACTATGGTATTATTAAAATCACCAAGATAGAAATAGCCTGTAGAACAGGTATAATTTTGGCAAGCAAGTGCTCAGTATTTTCTTGGTGAAAATTGCTGCTGTCATGTTTTGATTTTTACAGCGGTGGAAGGCTGGAGAGAGAAAGAAATCTGTAATAAAGGGGGTGACTAACATCCAGTGGATTAACGATCATGAGCTTGTAACGTTAACTCCCCCTAATAAGACAACTGCATTGCTGGCTATGATAGAAATATGTGGTTATCTACTTGTGTGTAGGCCTTTGTAGCATCAACTCTGCTTAGCATAGTCAACACCAAGGCAGCAGTTTTTCCAGTTCCTGATTGTGACTGAGCAATCATGTTACTTGGCCTGAAAAAAATAGAGAGATGATGCAAAGCAATTATCAAATCCTTGCAAGAAATACACTACTGTGGCATGCTGAAAAACTATTGGATCTTCCCAGTAAAAGGGTTAACTCTCACAGAGTCTTTCTTCATGGGATAATTTGCTACACTTGATAAGTGTATCCCAGCCAAGGGGAGCAATATAAAAACAGGCATAGAAGGCAGGGTAAGCTCTTCAGTCTTGATTGAATCATGATGAAAAATCTTACTATGCCCTCTTGTAGGCAGACTTTACAAGTACAATCAGGCATCATTTGAACAGGACATGCATAAATTCATTTTAATCATATGACCTGCGGTGTTTCACAAGGGTTGCCAGCCCTGAGAAAAGTGGTAACTACACATGTGTAAAATTAATATTGCCAATTAGCTGCTGACACATCAGCTGCTGACACATCAGCTGCTGACATACCATTCTGTCAGACCTGTCAGGTTGATAAAGGAATGACAGAGCGTTTGCCATTCATTAAGTCATAATATATAGAGTTGAACACTTGCAAAGAAGTTCGATATCTACACTGGCCCATCTGTTATTCTCTAAGTATATAGAAGTATCTTTTTTTTTTTTCTCTTAAATGTCTTTTTGATATTCCACAAACAAGAAACAAGCACATTATAAAATCCAACAAGTTAACACTATTTCAAAACGTGTCTTGTGAATACTTACGGGTCTGCTAAGAGCATGGGTAAGGCTGTTTCTTGAATTTTGGATAGTTTATTAAAGCCCATGGCATAAACTCCTTTACGCAGTTGTTCAGACCTAAAGGAAACCATTTTTCATAACATTTAGAGCTCAATCTTCAAGCCAACAAAATCAGAACTAAAAGTATCATTAATAATCATAAAGAAAGTTGTTATGACAATCACAAAATAATTCAAGTTAAAGCAACAAATTTGGGGTCCAAGAGAACATCTGGAAAACATGCTTCAACCATCAATAGGTTAAAACTAGTAATAGAAAATTTCAAAGTCTGTATCAAATGCCAAAGCACTAAGCTAACAACAACCTAACAAAAGAACAAATTTCCAGTTGATTTACATAAAAATTGTACACATTGAAAGTCTGACAGGAATGAAAAAGATACTGGTTGAACAATATCAATATATGATCAAACATAAGTCTAAGTTAAAAGATATGATGTACATATCATTTCATCTGAAATTGTTGGTAAGGATTCAAAGAATTCCTGTTTTCAATGTAGGAGAATTTGTGCATGTGCGCATTTGTTGGAGAAACCAAAATGAAGCAACTTTCTCAAGACTCCACTAGTAGTTTATTGGATTTCTTTTAAAAAACATTTTTTTCAAAATTTGAGTTTCTAAACTCAGGGTGTGGCATATTAACTACAATAAGGGTAATTTAACATCAGTCTGCATTGGAGAGACAAATTTCAATAAATGTTAATTTTTGCTTTAAAAAAAACTCAGAGAAAGGTTTGCTCAATTAATTTGATTCTGACCAATATTGATCAATATCTGACCAACCATGTTTTGCAAACAAATCTCAAAATCTCAAACCATTGTTACCATTGCCATTTATGGTTCAGTTCTCCCACCCCTAGCTGACATTTTCCTTAAAACACAATAAAATTCCATACACATTCTGTTTTTCGGTTTTTTATGAGTCTCACAGTGAAGAAAACAATAAAAGAATGTCTTCACCATATTAAGCTTTCTGTAAATTCAAATCACGACTTGAAATGAAGGCATACATACAGAGGTAACTCATCAAATGACTTGACAGAGTGAAGTGGAGAGTTTGGATCATTCCTTTGCACTTCAACTTCATTCTTATTCTGGACCAGTTTATTCCTTAGAACTTTGATTAATAGGGAAGCCTCCGCCACAGCTTCTGCAGTCTCTGTTGAGTGAAAAGTCAATAATAGCATTAGCATAACCAGTGCAATGGTGTCCAGCTATCTATTTCATTGCAATTGGCCAAAGATTGATGCGACAAGATGCAACCAAAACTGTAAAAGGATTCTTGTCAGGTGAAATTCTTTAAGTTATCTTATTTTTCTCACCAACGTGTCATATGCATATCGTACCATAACTAGTAATTTTATGCAACTCATGTTAATTTTGCAAAATTGCTTCATTTTCTCATTGTATGTGTTCATGATGTGTGTGCATCCAATAGAACACAAAAGAGGGGAATTTCTCCTGATGCAATATTTAAACTACTACATTGAAAATCAATCCTTTAACCCTTTAACTCCCAAGATCTCTTTAGCAACTCTCCTTACTGTCTGCCATACAGTTCTTGTGATGTTAGTTTGCAGAATTTGGTATTAGATCACCTTATAATCCCCTAACTGATCTGGTATAGCTGCATATTCATTGCTATACATCTCAATTAACCCTTTAACTCCCATGAGTGACCAAGACAAAATTTCTCCTTACAATATCAATACAATATCAACCAGATAAGTGATGAGAGTAAAGAAAAATATCAATTTGAGGATGACTAATTAATCCCATACTTAACTCTCTGAACTAACATTAAAAGAATTTTATGGTTGACAGTAAAGAGAATTACAAATTTAATCTGGGAGTTAAAGGGTGAATATTGATAAATAGTGAGTAACACTGGGATCATAGGGTCATGTAGCTCTATGTTATAAGGTGAATCATACCATTGTCATCTTGAGGTGGTTTTTGTTCAGAAGGTGGTACAGGATTATTACTGTCAATTTTGAGTTTATTGACCTACAAGTGAAGATATCAAAATAACAGCAGTCTTATCAGTCTTATTTTATTATAATGTATCACACAATTACCTCATTCTCTAAGAGCAGGAAGAATGACTGATCTATTCAAATATTGTGAAAAATAACTTTAAGTGATCAAGTACAGCTACACTTGTATTATTTGGCAGACTGAAAAAGTTTCAAAAGTAGTGAAGAACTGGAAAACAATAAACGGATTGTTTGTCATGCTGTTACGCAGAAAACACAGTTTAATATGTGTTAAACCTTAAGTTCTCGTAAATTTTATGTCAATGAATGAATCCTGTGTCATTCAAGTGCCTCTGCACATACATTCTACTGAGCTAAGAACCTCAACTTTTCCACCGGGTAGTAAGTTTACTATGACTATAGATGCCTTAAAGTTCCTTAGACACAAACTATTTTCCAAGAATACGAGTTCAGTTACTTCCGCAAATAAACATGGCTCTCTTTTTCCCGAAAAGCAAAATTTTGCTTTGCTGTGCGTACATGGCTAACAGTTGGCTGAGCTGCACACTGAGATAGTTCGCCTCGAAATACGGACAGAAAAATAATATCAACGAAAGGATTATCCAGAATTACTTATACACAGTTCAAGATCTTTTAGCGCAGCAAGACAGTCCTGTTTCTGAAATAGTTTTCACACTCTTCTCCTTTTTTTTTTTTTTTTTTTTTTTTTTTTTGGTGGACCAGGTCTTTGCATCTCAGAGATCAAGACTGAGGAAGAGACTTTGCAAGTGAAGCCAACTCCATCGTGGGTCAGCTTTTAGTCACCCATCTCTTGTACACAGTTCAAGATCTGTTTAGTGCAGCATGACAGTTCTGTTTCCGAAACAGTTTTCACACCCTTCTCCTTTTTTTGGTGGACTAGGACTGAGCATCCCAGATCAGGACTGAGGAGCAGCCTCTGTTGGTGAAGCTGACTCCATTGCAGGTTAGTAATTAGTCACCCATCTCTTGTGCACAGTTCAAGATCTGTTCAGCACAAGGGGTCAGGGGTCATGGGTCATGGCAGGATGATCTACTTTAAGGGCTTTATAAGGTAGATGTATAAACAGAAACAGAAGGTGACCAAGTTGGGATCATGACAATTATATTTGCCATAATTTGCTGCAGAATAGACTATTGGGGTTCTGAGAGGCCAACAGCACCCCAAGTACTACCACCCCACCCTTAGTTATTCTCCTTTACCGAAGTTTAGTGTCTACGTGTAAGTTGCAATATTTGTAATGTAATAGGACTACATGCCGTTCAAGTTGGAAAATTCACAAAATTTTTTTGCATCCAATTATTTCCAAAATTGGACAAGCATATAGTCCTCTTACTCATACCTAGTCAGCCATAATTGGGTTTTACTCTGTCAAGCTATTATTCTTTAATATTTCAAAACTGTTCAATTAGGACTAATTTGGATACTTATAATATTCAAATTAATCCTTAATTGGACAGTTTTAAAAAATTGAAGAATGTGAATATGCTGACAATTTCGGATTAACTACCAGCTATACAATTATTTCTCAGATAGTGCCGACTAACGAATATCGAATGACATAAACTGAAAAAAACAATCAAGAAATGTGTTCAGCCCGATTGAGAACCTTGTGCTGCAAACTCAGCTCCCTGGAGGAGTAACGTACTTGAATATCTCGCTAAACATTGAAAGTTGCACAAAAAGTATTAAAATATCAGAATAATCCGAAAAGATTTCAGGCTTGCTTCGCAACTAAAAATAACAGGAAGCAGAGAAAAAATGATTCAATGTATCCGTAACGCTGTGTTAAAAGTCAGTAAAAGTTTACCTTACCAGTTGACGTGAAGATTTCACGTGGTTTCCAGTTAAGAGTTTATCAGCTGCTTTACGAGTCACATTTTTCATTCAAGCAACATAAACAGCAGATGACATAAACTGGAAGTTGAAAAATCTCTTAAATGCCATTTTTGTTTCTGCTGCGGTATCAGAATAGGCAGTTCTTTCCAAATTCATCTTGTTATGTAACTCAAAAAGGCCGCCATATTTCATCTCGATCCCAGTAATGTTTTTTCGTTTGTGACGCAAATTGCGTCATAATACACTTGCAGATGCGCGGTAACACGCGTGTAGGAGCGCGTGTAAACCTGGCCGCATGGTTAAGTTTGTCAGCCTTTTTTCTTCATTTTAGTTCTCGGAAGAGCTAAACACAAGTGTGAAAAGGACAGGAAAGTAACAAAATTAACAATTAACAAGGAGTTGGTGTGACTTTCACGACAGTCACGACAGCGAAAACAAGACTTTAGCGGACAATAATGCCACTCCGGGAGTCTACTCGCGAAACATGTACTTCAAAGGAGCGAGCATATCTCAACTGGTGTGTCTCATCAATGTTTACCCGCACTGTGAGCAGTTCATTAACTACGAGTGCTTTGTTTCTGCATTGATGGATGGCTTTTGGCTTTCAACTAATTCTGAGAAAATGACCTACCGGAGTGGTGCAGCACATTAAGAACACACGAGCGCATGCGCATAAAACAGTGAACGGTGTAACTGTCGTATGAATGACAATGTATGGCGTGAAGATAGTGGTGTCCTTACTAACAAGACACATCTGCCGGTTAAGCAGCTAACGTTTAGGGATACTGACATAGACAAAGACAGAGTAGACGATAAGGGTTATTACACTTTGGGAAAGTTTAAGTGTTCCGGAATCGCCTAATTGTAAGGAATAACAAAATCTTTAACCAATACTGACCGTGCGGTCTAATAATTTGCAACACACTGTCCCGGTAATTCTTATGAAATTTTCATTTAATTTTTTTACTCATCGAGGAAGCTTAGAACGATAATTTGATAACGAGACAAATAAGTCACGTTACCCTTCTCAGTTATTTCATTTATTCATTGGCAATAAACCAGGCTGGCCCAATTCAGCTGCAAGCTGGTATCAATGGGGGCCTGTATAAACAATAAAATTCTAGCAGAATATGTATAGAAATATATCACAGAGTTGTCAAGAGATCGTAAACTTTGAGTGCTTGTGTAAAACCTGAGCATGGTAATTGTTAAGAATAAAGTACCGGACTGGCGTGTCGTGCGATAAGCGCGCGCGCGCTGAGACATTTAAATTTGACCAGTTCGTAAGCATGTTATGCGTACGATTTCTCGCGAGTGTGTTTTTCAGCTTTAGTCGCATTTTGGAGGTTTTTGTTTTTGAGTTTGTATTTTAAGCCGTTACCGTTTTACCGTCTTTGTACCGATTAAAAGTGCCTGCTTTTAAAGGAGATTTTCGTTATCGCTTCTGAACAGTAATCGTTATAAACCGTTATAGATGACCAGCACCCGGTTGGCTTGTTAGCTCAGTTGGTAGAGCACTACACCGGCATTGCAAAGGTCAATGATGCCACTCCGGGAGTCTATGTGTGGTATCGCAGAGGTCATGGGTCCAAATCGCCAACGGGCCTACATTCTTTTTTCAGGCCTTATTTTCACCCACTAAATAAGTAGGGTTTAAAATATATTAAAGTTCACACGGCAACCAGCTGGACAATCAGACATGGTTTGATGCTACTCTGGTTTACAGATTTAATGAATGTAACCGAAGAAGTTACAATTCATAGACCCGTGTATGAATTAACTTCTTCGTTTACATTCATTAAGTAGGGTTTCTCTACTCGCTCTCATACATATTATGAAACCGCAATACACATGTATGATTTTCATATATTCAAAATTCATTGATTTATATCACTTCGACGGGTTTAATACGAACCAACATAATATGCATAATAGGTGTGGCAGAGGTTGAAATATTACTTTCCTTCCGCTTCTGAATTCCCAGCTGCTCATTCGGCATGTAGAGCTTGCCAGGTATTTGACTACAATTCTCACTGGCTATGGTTTATAAAGGCAGTGATCTACTTAAATCCTCAAATGTAGTTATCAAGGTTGTCACTCAGTGTTGTGTAATGTAGGCTCGATTATCACCCGCCGTTCGGGAAATGAGCCTGCGCTCATCCCGGGAAGTCTTTTTCGGGAGGATCGAAGACCGGACTGGAGAAAACTGTGGAAATTGAGCTTAAGTATGACATTTTAACATATTAGTGCCATTTTTTTCGCTTTTTAATTGTTTTCTCTTTCTTACGCATGCAGATGATGAAGAAGAGCGTCAGAAGAATGAGCTTCACAAACTACTTGCATCAGAGCAGAGAACTGTTTTGAGTCGATTGTATCTCGATAGGAACCGGCCGTCATTTGATAACGGCGTAAGTTTGGAAGCCTTTACACCCTTTCATTAATATGCATATTCTCCATACTATTATCTAAATATTTCCTATGAACTAACAAGGACAATTTAATTGACAATCATAAGCTTCCTCAGTCAGCGATTGTTTCCTATATTCTCATTTCCTTAAAGTGTGATGCAAGAGTGATACTGAAATGAGAAATTTGATGCTGGTCATTCTTAGGGATTAAAGGATTAAGTATAACTGCAAAAGTACCTTAACTAGCATTTGTCAATTCAAAGCCGAAATTATGGCAGAAAAAAGGAACAGCGCTGCTACGACCTTCCCACGCTGAGTTTGGCACAAGATAGCGCTCAAACATGGCGGTAAAAAATTGGATGCCTGTATCTTCATGGCAGACGCGAAATTCCCAGTCTCTCGATTTGTTCGTATTCTCGAAAAATTTGGAAAAAGGAATGCATTGAATTCCTTTTTTACAGTTTGAGACTGCCATTTTGGCATTTTGCCACTAAATCTAGTGATGAAAAACACCTTTTCTCCTTTCTATTAGGATCCGTTCATTGCCTGCGCAGTATCAAAAGATTTTGTCGATCGATGGAGGCAGTTCCTAAGGTAATAAGTCAGACAGTTTATAAATAAACACTTTAAACGTAACACTCAGCGACTTAAATAACACAAGATTTACAGATTGCTTGGCACGAGAATAAGAGAAGAAAATCATATCTAGCCTGCGAACAAACCTACATTATTAGCTCTTCAGTGCGAGCGAATTCGCCCGCGAATAGTTCTGGCGCCTTGAGTGACGCGGGTGAGCGTGAGGTCTGTAATGGGTCTGGCACTGATAATCCATTATTAGTGCCAGATCTCTTTTAGACTGCTTGCTGGCTCGCTATGCTGAAGGCCCTAAACGTACTCGTTGATGTAGAAACACTCGTCCTGCAGCACTAATATTGAAGGCCTGTCCGTATGCTAAGACAGATCATTATCGTTTCATTGCTGATCTACCAAAATCGGCACTTTGTTTTTATTCCAAGTTGGCTATAAGCAGCTGAAACATTCCTCGCGATTACTCGATGAAATGTGTGCCATATAAACGTACTCGAACAGGTTTGCTAGCATCAGAGAACGTGTAATAAAATATGTGCTCATTGTTCATATTTTCGCTCGAAGAGCGAAAAAGAAGATGAAAGGAACGGCTTTTGCGCTCCCGCGTTTTTTTTTCGCCCTCCTTTGTTCGCGTGAACACAACAAAGGAAGAAAAACACCTTGAGCCGCAGGCTACTCTTAACAAAGATCATTTTTACACAATCTATGTTCGCGCTGTGCATAAACTGGCTGTCTTACAAGATTCTCTCAAACGTCAAACGATAACTATGGGATTAGTTGAAATTCAATTTCAAGGTGTAAAATAGTAAATTTATAGTTGTGAATTTAAATTGAAATATATCTATAGTCTAGTTGCTAAGAACAAGTTCTAAGGAAAAATTGTCCATTTGAACAATAAACATATTTGAAGCTTGATTTCTGTATGGCGGTTTCTCATTCACTTCATTGCCAACAACAGCTTTTTTATTTTGTAATACAGAAAAGACATAAAAAAATATCGACAACACATAATGAACATCACTGCCGTCGCAGTACCCAAGAAGCTGTTGATTTGTCAAACTCAAAAGAGATCGTTCTAACCAGTTAAGTCTCGGCTTTAACCCTTTCACTCCCACAAGTGACCAAGACGTTGTTTCTCCATACAATGTAAATACAATTTCAAGCAGACAAGGGATGAGAATAAAGAAAAATATCAATAAGGGGATTATCAGTTGATCCAATACCACACTCAAAGGGTTTAAGTTCTACATGTAATTCCTAAACAACAGATTTCCTTTAATACAGGTTTGGAACAAGATAAAAGGAAGTCCCTTTGCTTTAAAACTATTTTTAATTAGCCTTTCTATAAAAAGGTTTTTAAGTAACCAATCAACAGCGAATGACGTGGAAAGAGAAAGTAAAATACAATTCATTTTAACCCTCTAATTCCCTAAACGTTTTCTCGTAAGTTGGTTTGAAGAATTTGGTTTAAGACCACAATAACTTCAACCTGATAAGTTTGAGTGTTCTCATTACCAGTTTGCTGGATAATGTAAAGATATTACAGGGAGATGTTTTGAGTCACTCACAGCTGGATGTTGAAGGGTTAAGAGGCAACAACAAATATCTTTTGTTATTCCAGTGCTCTAAGCCAATCAAAACACTAGGAACTACACGTGTAAATTAAGGGAAAGTAAAGTCACTGTCATACGATTTGATTGGCTGAGAGAGGAAGCAAACCCTCGAATTTGTAGGGTTCAAAATGTGAACAAACGAAACTGAAGATTATGGTTATCAAATGGGCGACGTATCCTTAAGATGGAGAACTTTTTAAGTGCATCTGAAACGGACGTCGTCTTATTTTGGTAAAACTCTATGGGCAATAGAGACATGTCTTGTTATGCAAGTTTCTCCAATGCATCAACATCATTGGTCTCGAGAAGTGTAATTTTTCTTCCAAAATGTACCTCAATTTTCTTCATGGTTGCCATAGATCGCTGACCATCAATAAAGTTCACTGCGATGCCACTCTTGCCAAACCTGCCTGTCCGACCAATTCTGTGTAGGTACGTTTCAAAATCCGGTTTGCCTGTGGGCTCCACTGGCATGTCGTAGTTAACCACAACTGTCACCTGCGAAAGAAACCCAAATCTTATCATTCAACTGACAGCTTTTTTATAAAGACCTCCTTCCCCTCAACTTAGGAAATATGCCCCCTAACCCTGTAAAAGCATGCATCACTGACACTAGCTTTCAGCAGCACCCCCCCTCCCACCCCTTGCTGTATTGGCTAACCTTTCTTTCACTTTTACAAGTTAATTTCTCCAAATAAGGGTGTAACCAGTATCGATGCTTGGGCAGGGGAGATGTTTGCCAGGAAGAAGTCCTCCACAAGAGTCTTCCAGACATTTGGGAACACAACTCATTGTGTCACCATGACAAATCATTTTTCTTGACACCCTACGATCACCTGACCTGAAAAAATACCTGTGACTACCGTGGGGGTGGGGGTGGGTGTGGGTTTTTTCTTGGAGGGAGAGGGGAGCTTAACCCATTATTTGTTATTCTGACAATCCCTGAATCACTTCAAGTAAAACATGAGCCATTAAAAACCTAACACCTTAATTGTGATAAATGAAACAGCAGAAAGACAGGACCCCCTTAACCACACCTACTATCAGTATTTGTGTCTCACATACACAAGCTAGTTCTTTACCTGCTCTACATCTATGCCTCTGGCACAGACATTTGTTGTGATGAGCAACTTCTCCTTGCCATCACGGAATCTGTTTAGGACTGCAATCCTCTGCTCCACTGTTATCTCACCAGATAGCAGTGCCACAGCATGTCCATCCTGGCTCATTTTCTGTGACAGCCATGAGGCTGCCTTACGGGTCTGAAATAATAAAAACCTCTTTTAACTCTTTACACCCAAACCCTGTATGCATATTTTCCATACTATTCACCTTGCATTCTTTATGGCACTAACAAGGGGAATTGGTTAAACAATCAAGAGCTTCTTTAATTTTATGATCACTTTCTTTTTTCTTGTAACATTAATGTGTGATTCAGGGTTAATATTATAAGGAGAATTTGAATTCTAGTCACTCTCAGGGGTCAATTGGTTGATGTCAAAATTCATCAAGTACAGCCTTAGCAGCACACTTTAAACCTGAACTCAAATTCAGGCAAAGCAATTTCCCCTTAAAATCCTTGGAATGTTGAGGATGATGTGAATTAGGCCTTCAGACCCTTTCCCTTTCTCAAAACAAAATCTATTCCTTTTGCTACCCTGTTTTGTACAAAAAAATGCGTACATTGAGAATATCAACATTGTAGAAATGCATCTAATACAATATAATCCAACAGGATGTCAAGGCCCAGAATCACAGTTCACACATGTGCACTGTTCTATGCCGAAGTTCAAATGCCATCCTAGACTCTTGGTCCAAAAGGGCAGGACACTGTTCAAATTGTAAAATGCACACTAAGATTCAGGACTGTCAACAACAACCATAACCTGTCACAACTGTACCCATTTAGAGTCATTGACTGGTTGACACAGTTCTAGAGAAGAGGATAAGGTTTGGCAGTGTTAACCATACTTACCTGACAGAACACAATACACTGTCCTATAGACACCACTCCATACATGTTTGAAAGGGCCTGAAACTTCTCCTCTTGACTCCGACACACAACATAGTACTGTTTAATGTTGTCTAAACTCTCCTCTTCACGACGTAGTCGAATTACCATTGGACTGGGTACGACAGACTCTGCAAACTTCATCACCTCATCATCATATGTTGCAGAAAAAAGCAGCATTTGACAGTCTTTGGGTAAAGTCCTTGGAAACAAAGGAACATTGCTTAATAACCTTAATCAAGCTCTTGGGGATATTCTGAGATAAGGAAAGTAAGGGAACAATACCTGCACTGTACATCATCTCATTGACAAGTGGGGAGATGTTAGTGTGCTGGACTCTGGCTCAAGAGTTCCAGACTTGTGACCTGGCTGAGTCATTTAGTTTTTTTCAGGATAGGCCATGTTAATCTCAAAGTGCCTGTCTCCACCCAGGAGTATAAAAAGGGTGGAAGTGAACTGTCAAGGAAGCCTGATGAAATGCTGTGCAGTAACCCTGTGGACTGAAATCCCATCTGGGGGAGAGTAGCAATATTTCTGGTCACTTCTTGCTAAGAAGGCTGGAATAAGCTCTAGTCCCTTGTAGGCCACTTGGATTGAGTGCAGACTTCAACTTTTACTTATCTCATTGCAGCCTACACTGATAAGCCTGGACTTAGCTGACCTCTAGATGGAGAGGTTCAGGTTCAAGCTCTAGTCTTAGTTTTGCTGGTAAGAAACACAGTTTCCCCTCACAGTACTTTAGACTTACACCTAGTGATATCAGGGACATAAGGTAAAGTTTGTACTCAAACCAAAGGCTCATCCAGCTGCAGCTTTTTCATTTTCCTAGAATGAAACAATTTGGAGGATTATGGATGCCAGTCCATTGTGAGGTAACCCCCCACCCCAAAATTTAATCAGGCTTTCCAGACCATTTTCCAGCACCCATTTGTAATCCAGGCTGGAAAGAGGCACTGTGAGAGTAAAGTATTTTGACCAAGAAAACAACAAAATGATGCAGCCAGGTCTTAAACCTGCACCTCTGAACCCCGAGTCCAGCGCACTGACACTGCATCTCCCAACTGTCAGGGAAACCTTGTGAAATGCTTCACATGCCACCATTCCATCCAAAGGGGGAGGGGGAGAGAAGCAATATGTCAAGTCACTTCATGTTACAGTGACCTATCCACCTTAAATATGAAGCTCAAGACTTACTTGTGTATTCTAATTGACTGATCTTGGTGTCCCTGTAGAGCAATCATGACATCAGCTTCATCTAACACAAACATCTTGATTTTCTTTGGATCCAGAACTTTGTGTCTTAAAATCCAGTCAAGGAGGGTGCCAGGTGTTCCAAATATTATGTGATCTGTTACTTTCTGGCCTCTTGAAACTGTTAAAAAAAGAATAGTTCTGTTATTAATGTAACAGTAAAAAAGGCTGCTCTTTTCAGATTTACATTTGGCAAGAATTCGCTTTGCTAATAATTGCACGTCTTTTGTTTCAAGGGAACTCACTAAATCAGTATTTCTTGGCTATTAACCCTTTGACCCCTGAGTGTGATGAGCATTTAATTTCTCCTAACAAAATCACCTTGGATCACACATTAAGGTCACAAGAATTAAGGAAATGATCACCAACTAAAGAAGCCTCTGATTGCTAAACAAATTCTCCTTTTCAACACTTAAGAAAATGTATACAGAACAGTAGGGAGAATTTTCATACTGATGTAGGGTGTAAAGGGTTGGCAGTTCTATTTTTTTGATAAAATTTCTCACCTCTTTCTCCTCTTACTGCATAACCGATTTTGATCTCTGGACAAAACTGTCCCATTTTTTCAGCAACTTGGCCTGTTTGTAATGCCAGCTCATATGTTGGTGATAAACACACCACCTGAAAACAAACAACATGAAATCATGGAAAATGGTAACTGCTACATCAAAATCATTATTTTTTTTCACCTTCATTTTCATTAACCCCCTGCACACCTCTAATTACATCAAATACATATTTGACAAGAACATTTCAATCAGCATGTGTAAAACTTAGCTGTGAAAAAATGCAATTTTTATCATTTTATAATTATCTTCCTTCATCTGAAAATTCAAGAACTTTTAACTGTCCACTACTATGGTATTATTAAAATCACCAAGATAGAAATAGCCTGTAGAACAGGCGTAATTTTGGCAAGCAAGTGCTCAGTATTTTCTTGGTAAAAATTACTGCTGCCATGTTTTGATTTTTACAGCAGTGGAAGGCTGGAGAGAGGAAGAAATCTGTAATAAAGGGGGTGACTGACATCCATTGGATGAACGATCATGAGCTTATATAATAAGACAACTGCATTGCTGGCTATGATAGAAATATGTGGTTATCTACTTGTGTGTAGGCCTTTGTAGCATCAACTCTGCTTAGCATAGTCAACACAAAGGCAGCGGTTTTTCCAGTTCCTGATTGTGACTGAGCAATCATGTTACTTGGCCTGAAAAAAATAGAGAGATGATGCAAAGCAATTATCAAATCCTTGCAAGAAACACACTACTGTGGCATGCTGAAAAACTATTGGATCTTCCCAGTAAAAGGGTTAATTCTCACAGAGTCTTTCTTCATGGGATAATTTGCTACACTTGATAAGTGTATCCCAGCCAAGGAGAGCAATATAAAGACAGGCATAGAAGGCAGGGTAAGCTCTTCAGTCTTGATTGAATCATAACAAAAAATCTTACTGTGCCCTCTTGTAGGCAGACTTTACAAGTACAATCAGGCATCATTTGAACAGGACATGCATAAATTCATTTTAATCATATGACCTGCAGTGTTTCACAAGGGTTGCCAGCCCTGAGAAAAGTGGTAACTACACATGTGTAAAATTAATATTGCCAATTAGTTGCAGACACATCAGCTGCTGACATACCATTCTGTCAGACCTGTCAGGTTGATAAAGGAATGACAGAGCGTTTGCCATTCATTAAGTCATAATATATAGAGTTGAACACTTGCAAAGAAGTTCGATATCTACACTGGCCCATCTGTTATTCTCTAAGTAAATAGAAGTATCTTTTTTTTTTTTTTCTTATATGTCTTTTTGATATTCCACAAACAAGAAACAAGCACATTATAAAATTCAACAAGTTAACACTATTTCAAAATGTGTTTTGTAAATACTCACGGGTCTGCTAAGAGCATGGGTAAGGCTGTTTCTTGAATTTTGGATGGTTTATTAAAGCCCATGGCATAAACTCCTTTACGCAGTTGTTCAGACCTAAAGGAAAATATTTTTCATAACATTTAGAGCTCAGTCTTCAAGCCAACAAAATCAGAACTAAAAGTACCATTAATAATCATAAAGAAAGTTGTTATGACAATCACAAAATAATTCAAGTTAAAGCAACAAATTTGGGGTCCAAGAGAACATCTGGAAAACATGCTTCAACCATCAATAGGTTAAAACTAGTAATAGAAAATTTCAAAGTCTGTATCAAATGCCTAAGCACTAAGCTGACAACAACCTAACAAAAGAACAAATTTTCAGTTGATTTACATAAAAATTGTACACATTGAAAGTCTAACAGGAGTGAAAAAGATACTGGTTGAACAATGTCAATATATGATCAAACATAAGTCTAAGTTAAAAGATATGATGTACATATGATTTCATCTGAAATTATTGGTAAGGATTCAAAGAATTCCTGTTTTCAATGTAGGAGAATTTGTGCATGTGTGCATTTGTTGGAGAAACCAAAATGAAGCAACTTTCTCGAGACTCCACTAGTAGTTTATTGGATTTCTTTTAAAAAACATTTTTTCAAAATTTGAGTTTCTAAACTCAGGGTGTGGCATATTAACTGCAATAAGGGTAATTTAACATCAGTCTGCATTGGAGAGACAAATTTCAATAAATGTTAATTTTTGCTTTAAAAAAAAACTCAGAGAAAGGTTTGCTCAATTTATTTGATTCTGACCAATATTAATCAATATCTGACCAAGCATATTGGCCAATCATGATAAAGTTCAGGGTTTGCAAACTTATCTCAAAATCTCAAACCATTGTTACCATTGCCATTTATGGTTCAGTTTTCCCACCCCTAGCTGACATTTTCCTTAAAACACAATAAAATTCCATACACATTCTGTTTTTCGATTTTTTATGAGTCTCGCAGTGAAGAAAACAATAAAAGAATGTCCTCGTGGGATTAAGCTTTCCGTAAATTCAAATCACGACTTGAAATGAAGGCATACATACAGAGGTAATTCATCAAATGACTTGACCGAGTGAAGTGGAGAGTTTGGATCATTCCTTTGCACTTCAACTTCATTCTTATTTTGGACCAGTTTATTCCTCAAAACTTTGATTAATAAGGAAGCCTCTGCCACAGCCTCTGCAGTCTCTGTTGAGTGAAAAGTCAATAATAGCATTAGCATAACCAGTGCAATGGTGTCCAGCTATCTATTTCATTGCAATTGGTCAAAGATTGATGCGACAAGATGCAACCAAAACTGTAAAAGGATTCTTGTCAGGTGAAATTCTCTAAGTTATCTTATTTTTCTCACCAACGTGTCATATGCATATCATACCACAACTAGTAATTTTATGCAACTCATGTTAATTTTGCAAAATTGCTTCATTTTCTCATTGTATGTGTTCATGATGTGTGTGCATCCAATAGAACACAAAAGAGGGGAATTTCTCCTGACGCAATATTTCAACTACTACATTGAAAATCAATCCTTTAACCCTTTAACTCCCAAGATCTCTTTAGTAATTCTCCTTACTGTCTGCCATACAGTTCTTGTGATGTTAGTTTGCAGAATTTGGTATTAGATCACCTTATAATCTCCTAACTGATCTTTTTCTTTATTCACATTACTTGTTTGCTTGATATTGTATTGATACTGTAAGGAGAAATTCTGTCTTGGTCACTTATGGGAGTTAGAGGGTTAAAATCTGCCTTGCTCCAAAAAGAGGGCTCCATAGGTCAGTCATTGTCTGTGCATCAAGAAAATTTGGTTTTATCAACTGAGTTGATAATGTAATTGGCCATGGTAAAGAGTTTCAAAGCTGATGTTCTGAACATTAGCCCTTTAGTTTTTCTTCGTCAGAGCAAAGGATGAAGAGCTAACTCCTCAAAAAATCAGCTTTTAAACTCTTTATGGCAGACATTTTACATTACAAACTCAGTTGATAAAACCAAAATTAACTTGTTACACTCCCCCTGTGACACACCACCATGATTTCTTTAGAAACTTACCTCCTTTATGTTTGTATATCAGCTGCATATTCATTGCTATACATCTCAATTAACCCTTTAACTCCCATGAGTGACCAAGAGAAAATTTCTCCTTACAATGTCAATACAATATCAACCAGATAAGTGATGAGAGTAAAGAAAAATATCAATTTGAGGATGACTAATTGATCCTATACTTAACTCTCTGAACTAACATTAAAAGAATTTTATGGTTGACAGTAAGGAGAATTACAAATTTAATCTGGGAGTTAAAGGGTGAATATTGATAAATAGTGAGTAACACTGGGATCATAGGGTCATGTAGCTCTATGTTATAAGGTGAATCATACCATTGTCATCTTGAGGTGGTTTTTGTTCAGAAGGTGATACAGGATTATTACTGTCAATTTTGAGTTTATTGACCTACAAGTGAAGATATCAAAATAACAGCAGTCTTATCAGTCTTATTTTATTATAATGTATCACACAATTACCTCATTCTCTAAGAGCAGGAAGAATGACTGATCCATTCAAATATTGTGAAAAATAACTCTAAGTGATCAAGTACAGCTACACTTGTATTATTTGGCAGACTGAAAAAGTTTCAAAAGTAGTGAAGAACTGGAAAACAATAAATGGATTGTTTGTCATGCTGTTTCGCAGAAAACACAGTTTAATATGTGTTAAACCTTGAGTTCTCATAAATTTTATGTCAATGAATGAATCCTGTGTCATTCAAGTGCCTCTGCACATAAATTCTACCGAACTAAGAACCTCAACTTTTCCACCGGGTAGTAAGTTCACTATGACTATAGATGCCTTAAAGTTCCTTAGACACAAACTATTTTCCAAGAATACGAGTTCAGTTACTTCCGCAAATAAACATGGCTCTCTTTTTCCCGGAAAGCAAAATTTTGCTTTGCTGTGCGTAGATAGCTAACAGTTAGCTGAGCTGCACACTGAGATAGTTCGCCGCGAAATACGGACAGAAAAAGAATAGGATTATCCAGAACTACTTGGCCTTTAACACTTGACACATTTCCCTACCTTAGTTCAGGTCACAGTTCGCAAAAACTATCATAAAACGTGACAACACATGCTTCGAAGCCGGAGATCTCAGCAAACCGATTCTATTTTTCCCACACGTGTCTCAGAGATGAAGCTTGTCCGCGTGCAAAACACAGCTTACCTGGCCAGAGATTTCACGCTCCTGTTCGTCTACTTCGGCTGCCCAGTCTTCATCAGCCATTGCTACATAAAATTTAATCTGAAATTAAAGAATAGATAAAAGTTTCCGTCGACTATCCAAACGAGGTTCGCATGTAACGATGATCAGTCAGAAAATTGCTTCCGGTGCGTGAGGAGATTGGAAATGAGAATTCCGTTCGATTCTAGGTCGATTCGAGATCGAGCAATTCCCGAGTCGTAACAAGTGCAATTTTCCATGAAAATATAGCTCAATTATGTTGTTTGCTATAAACTGGAGAAGATTTTCAACCCTGTAATCAATAAAAATATGTTTATCACTTAGGTC
Source organism: Pocillopora damicornis (assembly GCF_964200805.1). NCBI lineage: Eukaryota > Metazoa > Cnidaria > Anthozoa > Scleractinia > Pocilloporidae > Pocillopora > Pocillopora damicornis. Next base: position 5,835,524 of record NC_142677.1, read on the forward strand.
AATCAAAATTCTGTGTTAAACAAAAATTAAGAGGAGCGGAGATTTCTGTCGATAGTCCTTCGGGAATGCTCGGAAGTTGCTTAGCAAAGTTTGTAACAAAATGGCGCTGTTATCTTCTGCTTGAATAGCAATCCCGCAGAGAAAATTGTAAGAGACAATTCGTTACGCGGTGATGGCTAAAATCCCAGTTTCCTCTGAAGTGAGACGTTTCAGCGAAGGTAAAAAAGATTGTGAAATACATTATAGAACGTGATCATGAAAATCTAACAGTTGAGATTAGTGTCAAGAGGCCAGTTAAACATCAACAAGAATCAGGAAATTCGATAGGAAATTTAACGACATACTGCTGTAGAAAAATACACTCGTGACAATTTAAAGCAACCACAAGATATCAGCTTTCAGTTTAGATTCGAACAAATAAAGGTTGGGAAAATGCATGAGAAAAGGTAAGTGAACACAAAGTGCTTCAAGGATCTGAGGAATCATGATCAAGAGAAACGTTTTTCTGTGAGATTAAGTCTGCCCACTTTGCTATTTCTCTCTCTGAAATGCAGGAAATATTTAATTTATGGTGTTGTCTTTTTTGGAATAAACTTCTTGTTATTTGGATCAAGCTGTTTACTCCAAAACAATTAGAATTGGTTAAGCTCTAAGGGAATGCAAAAGGTAAGCACACGTAGTAGCTGGAAATTTTTATTTCTTTTTTTTAGGGAAGTATGGAAGCCAGCCTCAATCACGTGCTGGTAACAGACCTCCCAGTAGCAGATCTGTAGACAGTCCCTTACCGGCGTATACAAACGATAAGACACAGGCAGCCCAACACAGAACTAATATAATACAAAGTCAACCTCATGTCAGAGGTAGTTTGTTACGTCGTCATACTTCAGAGGACATTTCACATGGACATGAGTTTTCATTAGGTCATGCATCATTTGTTCCACGACCTCCTTCAAGCACCTCTTCAGAAAAATTAGAATGTCGACCTAGGTCAGCTAAGGGACGATTACGCCCCAGATCTGGACTCAAAAAGGAGAGTATAGCTTCAAGAGAGAACTTTCAGGTTGTTGGAGAGCAAGCATCTTTCCCAACACCACTGAGATCACAATCATCATTTTCAAAGTACAAGCCACTTCCATCAATTGGTTCAGGTCAGAAAGTTGAGTCAGACTCAAACAAATCACAACTTGTTCTGGAAAAGACATTTGATAATAGGGATGATAGTGTTTTGCTACAGAAGACAGCTACTCTTTCTTTAGAAAATTCACTTCCCAATGAACCAGATGATTCAGAACCTGGAAGAATTCATCTGGCCATAAAATTATTAGATGGATCACGTCATGAAAGATGGTTCAGAAACACTGAGACACTTGGCACAGTGCTGGCCTTTGCTCAGTCATGTAGTGAAGACAGACTCCCTCTTTGCCAGTTCTTTACCAATGAGGTACCACGACAGGTTTTTAATAACTTTGATGTCAGTCTGACACAAGCTGGTATAAATTCAAGAACAGTTCTTCACCTGGAAGACATATAAGCATAACTAAGTGCATTTTATAAAGTACTGGCTTGCAATACAACCTTTTGAAATTACCATATTTTGGATAAAAGGTGCTTATGTGGGAAAATGACAGAAGCACAGTGGCAAAGAAGGCATGATACAGGTCTACACACCACATGAGTAGGAAGGCAAGTACCATCATGTACTGTTCATGAAATTTTATCAAGATTTACAAATGCAAATTGTAAATGAATGTCAGCCAAGGGGAAGAAGCATTGATTTCTTAATTGGACTAACTTGAAAGGCAGGAAAGTGTGAAATATTACTGCAGAAGTCTAAAATATCTCCTTCTGCAACTGATCAATCATGACAATTGATCAATCATTGGGATTGGCAAAATGGAAGTGGCAACAGTCATGGTATTGTGTAGATTTATTTAAAATCAATAAAAAAAAAATTCTTTTAAGATAATGTGTCAATCAATTCGAAGCTTCACATCCCCCTAGGCAACCCACTCCCCGGGCATCCCTCCTGGCATTAAAACTTTTGCATATTGGTTTGTTCAAATTCCACCCCCCCCCCCCCCCACACAGCAAAGATTATGTTCAAATGCCCTACCCAAATTTGTTGTAAAAGGCAAATTCAGCAACGATGACTTTTTACACCTCGACTAAGCTTTTAATCCTAGACTTTGTAGACCTTTCATTCTGAGCCATTAACTTGTAAATGCCTCAAACACCTCCATATTTACAGATATAACACTTGTACTCTGCTGGAATGAGTTGACACTTGCTTTTCAAATTTCCAACCCTCCTAGGTTCAAATTCCTCACCCCTGAGCACAAACTTTGGTGAAATGCTTGTGGGGGGATGTTGAAGCTTCAAATTGATCACAGGGCTATAGTGTCTTAAGTTATTTAGTAGTTCTAAATCAAATTATTATATTTGTGACAAGTTGGTGTTGTATTTTCTTGTTAGTAAGATCTCTTTTTGTGCAGAAGCAATTGAGGTCAAATGCTGTTGGTAATTGGTTTGAGTGATATTTATTTGATTTTATAAGTTACAAAATTTTTGCAAAATCAAATTATGGCTATGCCATCTGTGGTTTAGTCTACAAGGCTCAAAATTTCAGAATTTCTGAGGAGAAATTATTATTCATTATGAGCTCTAAGTATCATTCAGAATAATCATTATTTTTACATTTTGCAAGGAATTATGAGTCAGTATTTAACCTATGACTCCCATGACAGACCAAGACAGAATTTCTCCTCCTAATATCACTACAATATTAAGCAGACAAGTGATGAGAATATAGGAAATGTAACTTACAGGATTATTAGTTGATTATATACCAAATTCTCTAAACTATTATTTTAAGAATGGGAAGGCAGACAGTAAGGAGAACTACTTATGAGATCTTGAGGTTAAGGGTAAAGTAGTGCACTTTGTGTTCTTTGTATAGGGGGACAAAACAAGAACTGAAACTTTATACTTTGTAAATAGAATGTGAAAGATGGTAGGTTTTGAGCTGGTAAAGGAATAGAGAGAGATGTTTTTGTTGTACCATGCTCGTGACAAGACTATGAAATTTTATATATTATCATGTTATTTATTCCATCAAACAATTTTTTCTATTGGTGCCTGATTACTTCCCATGCTTCCTGTGGCTGCAAAAATGCATGTTATTTGTCGGAGGACAGTAATAATCTGTTCATTCTTTCAGAAAAGTGTTTGCTTTTCAGATTAGACAATGTGTGTAGAGATATTATTGAAGCTTATAATCCATCATATATTTTTGCTAATTTTTTTTGGTCTAAAAGCATCATGTGATCAAATATGCCCCAGCTAAAACTGGGGAATATCTGAGCAAAAATTTTGCGCTTGTATTTGTTGTTGGAAGTTATCTGTTCATTGAAGTTTGTAATTTTTTTTGCTATCAGGAAACTGTTTGCATTTTAGAACTGACAAATATCTGTTGATATATTAGCACCAAGTGGAGGCTGTTGTTTATAAATTGTTTTGTCGATATGCTTTTTTTTTTCGGGACCAAGTGTAGGATATTGTTTAAGTCTCCATGAAATATTCTTTTTGCATTAATTTTGTAAATACCAACAGAAATACCCTTAATTTATTGGTTAACAGAAAATTCAGTTTTAATTTATTCAGTGGAGTAGCAAATGTGTAACAGCCTGTTGTGTGTACATAGTGACTGACTAATGTTTGATGGGAAAAAAATTAAAATTAAATCCTTTCATCTCTGAGAATGACTATCATTTAATATCACCTCTGAATCACACATTAAGATCATGAATATAAAGTACAAGGTCTCCAACAAAAGCTACTTGTTTTTTAATAAATTCTCCTTTTCAGCACCTAGGGAAATGTATAGAGAACAGTAAGGAGAATATGCATGTTGATGTTAGGGTGTAAAGGGTTAAAGTAATTGTCTGTTTTTGATGATAACTAAAGAAATGCTGCTCATTATTTCACCTTTTAAGAAACGAAAATGATTTAGGAAAAAATTATCTGAGACCAGGGTACAAGAAAACTTCACCTTTGAGTGGAAAAAAAGTTTAGGAACGCGATGACTTAGTTCCGCAAGATCTTGGGCGTTATTTGGGCAACTCTTGGGCACTAATTAACAGGCCCAGGCAAGTTAGGGCTTGTTGTGGTATAACGTGCGTTTTTATTGGTTGGTGAAATGTATAACCAATCATAACACGTGTTACAAAGGGGATTACATCACCATCTTTTCTTAACCAGGGTTCCCCTGTATGCTCACTTTCTTGGTCTCCCGATTTCCGAAGATGCGATCGCTATGAAACTTTATGTGATTCTCCATTTTCTCGCGGTAAGTACTCCTCTTTTGCGTTTCAGGTAGATTATTTTGTCACTTTTTGCTGCATTGTGAAGTTTTAAATAGTTTGAGTGCAGATTGACATTACGTGATTTGTGATTCTCACATGGCCCCCGTGCAATCAAACTCAGCTTGCACACCCACTAATTTAGGAACGCTGAACTCATTCTCTAACTCTATTTGTTTTCTGTACCAGTTACAATGAACAATCTTATCTTTTTTCGTTCATTTCGGAAGCTTTTGAGAAGCTGTTGGAATGTGCATATCGCATCATAAAATTTATGCTGAAGGAAGCACGTTCCTTCAAATGCTCTTTTGACCGCTTCGGATCATCAGTTAGAATTAATAACATGCTCTGGCATGTCCCATGCGCAATTTAAGGAGCTGCACGATCATTTATTCGCAATATTCTGAAGAAACAAAGTTGTTCAATGTTGTATTACACTAACAGCTGTCAATTACACTTCTCATCAAATCGAGTAGAGTTGTTTTGGCTTGAAGTTTAACAACTCCTGTCGCAAAAATTCATAATCCGCTCTTCACCTTAATTAAAGAGTTGTAAATTTAATTCTTAGCAATTCAGTTCACCTCGTGGTTAACGATTTCTGTTGCTTTCTTGTGTGCGAGATTTGTGGATTTTTAAGGTGAAATCGCATCGTCGGAAATTGTACAACGATCTGTCACAGATGAGTAATAATTTTGTTTACATATGCGGAATTTTTCCTTGTAGTTGCTAACATTATCATAAATTTGAGCGGAATTTTAAAAATTTCTCTCCCTAATATTCCACACCTGTCGTTGAAGTAGGGGTGCCTCTTTCATACGCTGTTTCTTCGCAGCAGTTACTTGGGTCAACAGTTACTGAAACTCAATTCAAAAGTTCTTCCAAAGTGATAGGAGCTTAAATTAGCCTTCTGTTCTTTTAATAGACTTGCCTTCCTAATCATTATGCATATTTCTTAACCGTTTTCATGCATTTTTTTTTTTTTGTGGAAGCTGTAACGGTTCTTAGTTGAAGTGGCATAAAAATATTTAATTCTGTGGTAAAGAAATATTGATGAAATGAAATCATAATTTTCCCTCTCATCCTAACAGCTGGCATTGTTTGAGACTATCAAAGGATGGTTGGAGAAAGTTCTAGTCAAGCAAATTTTCATAATATTTTGACAACAAATCACCAAACTAAACGTCAACAGGAAATTAAAGTATCCTGAAACTCCCAGCTTTGTTTTATTCAGAAAGTTACCCATAGTAACTATTGAATAGACAGAATATGATGCACCTATACTTAGCAAGCTCTCAGTTGTTTTGATTTTAATTATTTGGTCCGATGAAGTTTTTCGAGAATGTTTAACTTCTAGTTAATATTATAAACTCTCTTGCATGGTTTACAAAACAACTTCTGTTTACATCAATCTACCACATATTCAAACGCGTAGTGCAAGGCAGAGAGAATTTCATTCAAAAAGCTTTTTCTGTGGATAGTAGGGTCTTAATGTTTATTAAAAGTATGCAAATCTGTAATCATTTGAAGCCCATAAAACAAGAAAAATAAAACATCTCAAATCTTGGCTTTTACTGAGTAGGCAAGTGACAAGTATAAGTTTCTTACATATTCATATAACATAGTCAGTTTGACTCATGGTAAAAGTGAAGTTCATTATAATGTCAAATCTTTTGCAGTTTGCTGGAGAATTGGCCCTTGGATCTAAGTGCCCACCAGACCAATTCTGGGATGGCAGTATATTTATGTGTCAGGATTGCACCAAATGCAGTGAGGGTGAAAAACTGATCTCTCCTTGCCAAGAGGTTAAAGATGCTTCTTGTGAGAAGTGTTCAGAGGTATGGTAGACTGCTGTTCCTAACCTGGGGCCTGTTTCTCAAAACCCTTGGTAGTCACTAGTCCTGAAAAGCTAAATTTTGATTTTTGTGTGTTTTTGTTAAAGATGGAGAAATTAATGGTTTTGACATTCAAGCAATGAAAATATCAGAAAGTGTAATAAAATAGACTGGTTTTGAGCTATGACCCACAATACTATCCCTTACATTTAGCAGCCAGTTTCCCTGTAGTTCAGTGTGGTTTGTAAGGCCTGTTATAGCTGTCTGTTTAGCCAGCAAACAGGCTCTTATGCTTGGCTTTTGCCTTACTTTCCCTCTTGCAGGCACAGCAGCTAAATCACTTAAGGAAAAGGTTATTTAGACCCCTGGATTTCGATTTCGAAACATGTTTTTGAGCCAGTTAACCCTTTCACTCCCAAGATCTCACTAGTAAATCTCCTCACTGTCAGCTGTACAATTTGTATGATGTTACCTGAGAATTTGGTTTTGGATCAAGTAACAATCTTTTAATTGATACTTTTCTTTATTCTCATTCTTGCCTGCTTGACATTGTATTTATAGTGTAAGGAGAAATTATGGCTTGGTCACTCATGGGAGTTTAAGGGTCAAGTTGGGGAACTTTTGAGAAACAGGTTCCTTCCTTCCTTCCTCAAATTTCTTTTTTTTTAGGCTTGAGAATTTGGTATTAGGTCACAATCTTGATTTTAAATCTAATTGTTTTGTTTTTCATAATTTCTGCCTTATACAAAATGAGGGGATGCCCAGGAAAAAAGCACCAATTAGTTCTGATTAACTGTTACATTCCCCTTCCAAAATTTTTTGTATTGCTTCGTCAAACACAAGAAGAATTTGTTTTTGGATCATTCAAATGTGTTTAAGGGTGTTATGATGTACACACCACTTCAATTGTCAGTGCTGCTTGGGGAGAGGTACTGTGCTAGTCATCTCTGAGAATAATCAAGTTTTGAGCCCAACTTTGTCTCAAATTTTAATAGTATTCCCTTCATACTTCTAACCACCCCTGTCTGTCTTTGCCAACATTTCTCCCTGTAGAATTTTCTGTTAGAGTCAATCCTTTCTTTTGTAACATCTGTTTCAAATTTCAATTTAGATCTGAAAATATGGTGCTGAAACAAGAAGTGCCTCTCATTTGGTATTCTTCTTTCTTTTCATCTTTGTTCTGTGTAATATTGCATCAGAAATTCCCTTCCCTTCACTCTGGCAGGTGAAAGGGTTAACATTTCTTCAGGTATTATTTTTTCTTTTCACTGGTGAATTCATTGTAGATGAATTAATATATTTTATTTCAGGGGACTTATTTGGATGCTGTAAACAAATCACTGTGTGTTCAGTGCAGTTATTGTGGAGGAGGAGAAGTGGTATTAAGTAAGTGTACATCTGGGAATGACACTCAGTGTGGAAAGATTCCTGTTTGTCCTCTTCCTTCAGAAAGACCTCAGGCATCCACCCAACAACCATCTGTCCCAACAATTTCACGTTATTCTCACAGAACATTTACATCACAGAAAGGTATTATAAATGTTTTTATTATGTCTCTCAGCTAGTAAGTGCATTAAGTTTTGTCAATTTAGCTGGCCATATTTCACTGTACCCCTGGCTGAATACAAAAATTTGTGTGAATTGAAATCCTTCCCCAATATTGGAATGCAGAAATGCAATGAATATCTTGCTAACCTTGTTTTTTCAGTCCCTACTGTAAGTATGGACTCTTTCATTCTGATTCATGGTCTTTGTGCTTGGCCAGAAATCTGAGTGGGAAAAAGAAGGTCCGTAACTTACAGTATGGACCTCAAACTTGGTTAGTATTAGAGACACACTGCTATGAAAAACTTTGAGAGGGATATTTCTTAATAATTTTATTTATTAATTGTTATAATTATGTTACTATGTTGTAATCATCAGCCAAGAAGGAGAATATTCCATTAATTAAACAACAATTAGAAATAAACAGAGATGCTCTGCTCCTGCAGAGTATTTCCTTACTGTCTGATCTTTCAGCACCTAGCTTGTGGAAGTGATAATTATTTGATAAAATCCTTTTTTTTCCTTGTTTTTTTTTCACAGTTGATGAGGAAAGAGAGGTACCAGAATGCAAAGAAACCAGAAGCCTGCAAAATCATCCAGCTTTGTGGTTCTCTTCAGGTCTGCTTTCTTCATTGTCATTGTTCTGCTTTTTTTTTTGCCTAAAAAAAAAGATTGGAAATTGCAGTCTGCCTTTTCCCAGGAGAGGTAACAATACGCCACTACCAGACAGAACTAAAGGCAGTACAGCTCCAAAAGGTTTGTTATTTAATCAAGAAACATATGATGCCTAAGAATGTATTTTGAGAAAGGCAAAGATCCTACTGGTGATGTAACAAGCTTTGAACTGCACACCAATTTTTTTTATTCTCTAGTGATGGTTTGTACTATGTATTGTTACAGAAAAGTGGATGCTCATCTTTTAAAAAAGTGGAATAACTTAAGTTGTAGCTGGTGTGATTTCACTACATTTTGTATTTTTGTTTAATTTTTTAGTTAAGACATATTCTAACTCAGTGTAGGTGGGCTTGTGCAAAGTAGTATTATCTCATTATATTGCTTTCATCTTGCAGAGATTGTAGCTAAGAAGACAGGAACAGCTGTTATTGAAGGTACATGTGTGTATGTAAATGTATAGGGATGTTGAGAATTTAAAAATGTTGGGTGGTTTTAGTTAAACCTTTAACTCCTAAGATCTCATTAGTAACTCTCCTCACTGTCTGTCATACAGTTCATGGAGAATTTGGTATTGGATCAACTTATAATCCCCTAATTGATATTTTGTGCTTTATTCTCACTACTTGTCTGCTTGATATTGTGTGGATTTTGTAAGGAGAAATTCTGTCTTGGTCACTTGTGGGAGTTAAAGGGTTAAGATCACTTCTCTCTCCTCTCCTTCCTCTCCCTCAATACTTTCAATACTTCTTTAGAGTGATATGATTATGAAAGCGTTCAGGTTTTTTTGGCATCTGGGTGTCTAAGGCATTGTTGCTTGGCAGTTTCGATTTTCTGTTTTAAAATTTGCATTTTTGGGGAAATTTGGCATTACATTTTGAACAGATTTAAACCTTCTAACTCCCAGAAGTGATAAACACGAAATGTTTCCCTGTAATATCCATACATTATACAGTTAACAGGTAATGTTAGAAGTTACCTTCATTTAACACCAAATTTTCATAACTCATTTTATTAGGAATTGTGTGACAGCTAGAGGGGAGAATAAATGATCAGATCTTGGAAGTTAAATGGTTAACTGTGAGCTACTATACACTCAATTTGTGATGCATCCTTTCTTTTTTCTATGTCTTAATCTGTTACTTTTCTCTTATCAGAGAATAACATTCTATTCAGGACCACAACAGCTGACTACACAGAAAAGTTAGCCCAACACCTCAACATAGACAGTGGCAACAACTATCTTTATTTGGCTGGAAGTATGGGCTATGACACTACCTTCACAGGTAATCTGAAGCTGTCACCGAGAGAAGCCACCCAAGAGCTTCTTAAAGATTGGCAAATGCGAGATGATGCTACAGTTTACAAATTATACTGTTATTTGAAGGAGTTAGGAAGGGATGACTGCATGGCTGTCCTTCATCCTCTCCTCACCGGCCAGGGAAGCGACATCGCTATGGTTTGAGTAAGTGTTGCCTTCTCCCCCTACTCTTTGCTTTGAGATGAAGGTGCCAGTTGCTGGACCTCTGCAGGTGGGAAACAGCAGCACTTACTCAGATGATATTTGTATTGTAGATTTATCTGTCGCAAGGAATCACTGGTAGAGCTCTAGTTGATAGAGTGATTTTACACTAAAACCAAGCTAGTTCCAACAACCAATCAGACATAAAGCAGATTGAAGAAACTAGAAATGTCCTCAAGCTTGCAATAAGAGGAGTGTCCATATCACAACTAGGTATAGTTTTACATCTGATTGGTTGCGAGAGTGAAGCTAATTTTCAATTACAATCAAACATTACTCTCATTCACTTGATAATTGGCCCGGAAATGTCATGAGCATGTTTTTTTGCTATTAGTGGCATTTGCAGTCACTGCATAATTAGATTGATATATGCAATGCTTGCCTTGGAAAGGGAATAGCATATTTTTTTCATCTTTGGTAACTGTTTTTTATGCTTTTTATAAGCTTAAAATTTATTTTCTAAGAAGTAATAATTAATTTTATTGTCCTTCAAGAGTTCTTTACTTTTTATTTTCTTACGAGCGTTTTTGATAAACAGAGTGTTTTGGCTTTTCATGAAAAGTTTTGCTTCCTACCTTTTTGAAAAAGGGAAATTGTTAAAAAAAAGGTTGTTTCACAAGATTTTTGTTTTGTATGGATGTATTTTTGTACGCAAAAAACATATATTGTTGCATGCTGTCGCATATGCTAACACTGTTTTTAAAGAGGCAAACCCAAATTTTAAACAATAAGTATTATTGAATTAAACAAAGTACATGCTTATGCATAGTTTACTGCTTTAATATTTTTAATCTGGATGATTTTGCAAATTGTTCATTCAATAGGTAATTCTGCACACTACTTTGTCGAGAATGAGAGTATATTTTTGAAACTTGAATATTCCAGTTCATGGCCAAAGTGGCCTAGTTTGTAATTAGATTGATGCTGATTTTCTCCTGATTTTTTCCCTTGATTTTCTTAGACAGTGCAACGATGATTTGCATCGCTTAGGTGAAATGAAGTGTACATTCAAATGAATGAATGAAGAATTATTAATAACAAATAGATTTGCCAGGTTAGATTTAAGAGGCTATTTTGTATATTACTTTCATCATCATCATCATTAGTATTATTGTGGTCTCAATTACTTTCTCATCATTATCATCATCATCATCATTGCTGTCATCAGTATCAATTAATGTTATTGTTGTTGTTTTTGTTTTGTGGTTGTGTGTGTTGGTGGGGGGGGGGGGATAATGCTGCAATCAGATGCCAAATAACATTGAAATAAGTGTAGATCTTTGAGAGATGAGATTGTTCTCAGAGTCACACCTTAAAATACTTTTGAATCACCAGTTATATGTTAATTGACCCTCTAACTCCCAGAAGTGATTAACATGAAACTTCTCTCTATAACATCCATACATTATTGAGCAAACATGTAATGAGAATATTCTAACTTACCAGTATCTGGTAGAAGCAGCTATCTTGATTGAGCACCTAGTTCTTATAACTTATTTACAAGGAAATGTGTAGCAGCTAGAGAGGAGAATTAACAATTAGATCTTGGGAGTTATAGGGTTAATAGGCATTTAATAATGGTGTCTAAATTTGTCACACCAATGAAATGTATCATTAGTGCAGGTTATGTTATTGTTATAAGTACTCCTGTTTTTTCTTCCTAAGAACCCACTTGTTTACTTTCTCTGCTTGAATTTGGGCAATCTCAATATATGTATTACATTATGACATTACTTAAATGCTTTGTTAAGTTAATAGTTACTAATGAACTCATACTGTGAATACCTCAAACTTTTCTGGAAATTTTGTTGTGATTGATTACATGGGAGATCAGGACATGCAAACAAGGTGAAAATCACAGCCTTTTCAGGGCTGCTGCATTCTGTTGAGAGTTCTCAAGCGTGGCTGTTTTGTTTTCCGTGACATTTCAGAAAGGTTTCTGGTGTTCAGAATTTGGTGTGTTTCTAAGTACCGGTAATGTTTTGAAACAAGTCAATTAGATCTGACTGAGGTAAAGTGGAACTAAATGTATGTTATCATGTGTTAGGTTAAAAGCTGCAATTGCTGTGCTCATAATAATGTAAGACCTTCATAAGCATACCTCTTTTAAGTGATCACCTCCTAATGAATATAGACTGCCTAGTACTGTTTGCACTTTGCTTTGAAGGAATGACCATTGCAAAAAGGATCTCTTTTCCTAGAAATCATTCAGCGCTTCAGACGTTTTTTTTTTTACCCTTATACGCTTTTGAATGACCAAGAAATAATTTCTCTGTACTTTATCAATACAAAATCAAGCAGCCAAGTGGTGAGAATTGACTCAGCAGCAAATTCTCAAAACAAACCTTATGGGGAATGTATGACATGGTAACAATAGCTTTCATGGAGATATTGAGAGTGATAGGATTAAACATCAAAGGCTTTTTGAAGCAGGAAAAGGATTGCAAAGAATTCTTCTGGGAAAGAGGACATTTCTGCATATGCTTGAAAATGAAAAGCACAGCAATGGTTTTAAAGTAATTCTAGCTCGCATTCAAAACATTTCACAAGTCTGAGCAAAAACACAGGTTTCTTGTGTACTCAGCCCCTCATGTGTTTATTGTGAGTACTATGCTTAGAGGTATTTTTCAATGGTTAAGAGCCCCAAAAGCAAAGAAGATAGAATCTAAACCAAAGTATATTTTGGGTCTAGTTAGAAGCTTGGGAGCTCAAGCCAAAATTTTTGATGGTGGGGAAGGGATATGTCTTCTGAATTACAAGAAAGGAGTCTAGTTATACCAGCTATTGATCTCAATGAGTTTCAACTTAACCTGCATGGAGACACCTTGCATTAATATTTAATGCAATTATTTAATTTTGGAATTATGTGTATTATATCAATTAGATGAAAACTTTATTATCAAAATCACTTTTTAGAGTTAAGTTTATTAGTTTATCCAAAAGCACAATTTGATTGATTTATTTATTCTTCTTTTGTAACAGAAGATACATTTATCCTGCAATTTGAACATTTAATCTAATTTTCCAAGAAATGTATCAAATAGTGGAAGATGTTTCTTGTGAGTGATTTCTACCAAAATTCAGGTTTCAGGAGTGCAACTGAATCTTGAATGTAACTGGTAGTTAAGATACTAGCAAATTTTTTTTCAATCTAAATTTTAGAGGGAACTTAGACCTCTTGCAGAATAAGCCATTTATCTGTTTTGTACCTAATTGCTAAGCCTTTGATTTAGAGTGAGACTGAAGGTGACCATGTCATGATAGAGACCAGTATCTGGTTAGCATGATAACCAAGTAATTAATATATGAAAAGTAGCAACATTTGCATCAGAACAAGGTCAACCTTAGCCTCACTCCTGTTCAAAGGCTTGGCAACTAAGTAGGCAACTGTAGAATGGTGTATTGGTTCTACTGATGTGAACTAGTTGTTCTGACCTTGACTATAAGTTTAAAGACAGTAGAGTTTCCATGCAAAAGCAAGACTATGATGACTGCTTTGTGTGCAAATAAAAGACTGTCAATCAGGCCCACTATTGTGAAAGACCTTTTGCACTCTAGCCGACCTGTTGAATTATCTTGGTAAATAATTATCACAATTTGTGTGGTTGAAATCACAGGTTGAATGCACTTCCTTGTTCAAAATAGGTAATTTGGACTTCATCCCACTAACCTGTTTATTCTGATTGTGGGTTTCTCTATGACAACAGTCTCTTAAAAGGGCTTTGTGATTATTATTGTTACTATTAATTAAAAAAGGATGAGTAAAGCTTTTACTGAAGAGAGGAGATATGTCATAAGTTACTTCCCAGTTAAGTATTAAATCATAATGCAAGGTCAGTTCAGTGTTCTCCAGAAGCGCCGGCGGCCGGCGTTTTCGCCGGCTACTCGTGTATCAAGCGCCGGCTACTCACGTTAAACAAAAACAAAGAAAAATTATCCTTTAGTTTCTGTAAAATAATTTCGCACGTTGCGTGTTTTCGGCTAAAAATGTCAAGTACCAAAAACAGTACGCGTTCATGTTATTTCCGAAGGAAACGATAAACAATAGCTTAGTCTAGTACGCTCCAGGAAGATAACAATGGAAATGTTATTTTATTTACCTGAAGACAGACATCTACACCGAAAATAATCGTGTTAAAGTGCATTGGCCGGAAGCTGTCAATTAAACATCAACTTTTGCCGCAATTCTGTCAAAATATTTCGTAATTTCCATCGTTCCAGTTCGTTTTTCGGAAAGAGTGGATGCGAACAAATCGACAGTACGATCCCGTCATTACGACAAGAAAATTTACATTGAGTCTTAGGGAGATGTCAAAGCGAAAATCCGTGGAAAATCAAATGAGTGGGAAAAGAGGAAAAATAACAAGTTTCCTTATTCCCAAGGAACCAAGAGAAATCGGTAAGTTTATTAAAAGGAGGTTTAAGTCCTCATACATTACCATGTGCCATCCGATCAGCTGTTCGGTCGCGCACTGTTAAACTTGTAGGTTCGTTCGAGATAACTTCATCCCGAGGTGGTTTGCAAGCATGTGAAAACTCTTATAGGTTAAGAAACACAATATATTACAAAAACCAAGGTAGATATTTACGAGTTTACATTTCATTCCTTGTCGGTAAAGAGTAAGCACACGTGCACACGACCAAGAAATGGCGGCCATGTTGAAAGTCGGGCCCAGTCTCTTCGCATCTACAGAGTTTTGGTTTTCGCGCCTGACGAAAGAATTCAAGTTAATCAAGTAAAATTAAAAAGAAGGAGAATCAAAAACTTCGATTTGAAAGCTTTCAATTTTGAAACAAATTTAATTTTTGTAAAATAAAGTTAAAAAATAAACGTCATCTGTTTTTCCCCACTCTAAATCATTCCATTTTAGCTTCATCTAGTACTCAGCAGCTCTCTCTTGAAAATGCAACTACCTCTGAACAGCAATGCATACAAAGTTCCTGCAGTGCTGGCGGAGAGCAAAGGCCAGGTTCTCTTGAAGAAAGCACAAATCTAATGCCGGACATATTACCAACTCCAGAAGCAATCTCTCTGTTAGAAGAGTATTTTTCAGATGCGATGGAAAAGAAGCAGCTTCATAGCTTCTACACCTGTTGTGGCAAATGCTCAGACGTATCTGAAGTTGAAAGAGCCAGAATTCAAAGCCAGAAAAAAACAACAGAAGGGAAAAAGAAAGGAGTGGACATGTTCAAACACTCATGGCTCACTGACAGAAAAACTTCATTCTGCGACAAAACAGGTAAATGACACAGTGTTTGGTCAATATTAAAACATTTTCTGAAAAAAATGTTTACTTTATTATAAATTCAGTTCTGCTTTTACAATGACTACAAAAAACAATGCCTGTTTTTTTTTTTGTTTGTTTTTGTTTTTTTTAATCTCAGGCATGTGGTGGTTGGTGTACTGTGAAGGGGAAGGGATGTTCTGCCTATTGTGCCATGTTCATAACACCAAAAACAAGTATAACAAACAGAACATATTCAACTTAGCACCATCCACCAACTACAAGCATAGTGCTGTTAGTGACCATGCAAGAGCCAGTGGACATACGTCGACAGTAATCTGTGAGTTGGAGAGAAGGAATTCATCCTTGGCTAACCAGTATAAAGTGGCTCACGAGGTGGCTGATAAAGTAACCTACAACGCATTCCTGAGCTCTTATTGGCTTGGAAAAGAAGAAGTGGCTAACAAGAAACTTCTCTACCTGATTGATTTGGAAAAGTACATTGGTGTCACGGAAATGCGAGAATTCAAAAATACAAGTGAACGAAGTCAGCGGGAGATGCGCCTCCTCCTTGGTCAGCTTATCAAGGAGAAACTGATTCAAAGGGTCAAGGATGCCAAGTGGTTTAGTATCTTAGTTGACGAGGTGACGGATTGTGCTACCCTAGAGCAGCTGTTGATCTATGTTGGTTATGTTGATGAGGAAGGGAAGACACATTTTGATTTTCTTGAGGTGAAAGATGTTCTTGAGACATCAGAATCCGCAGATTCTGAGACTCTCACAAGGATCATCACTGAGGAGCTGAAGGCCTGTGGTCTAAACCTTGCTTTAGTTTGTGGTTTTGGCTCAGATGGTGCTAGTGTCATGACTGGCAAAAATAATGGTGTTGGTGCCAGGCATTAAAAGGTGTGTAGCATCATGGTGCGCAGTCACTGCATTAATCACAGGCTTGCCTTGGCATGCAGTGATGCTAATGACACTGTGAAGTATATCCAGACCATCGAAGTTACCCTTCGTCAGTTGTGGAAGTGGCTGGAGTATCCAAAACGTTGCTCAGCATTTGTGAAGGTCTGTGTGTCACTTCAGAAAATAAAGCTGGCTAATGCTAATGATGACCCTGCAAAACAGAAAAAACTGTCAAAGTCTCTGGCAGTCAAGATACAGAAACCTTGCAGGACGCGGTGGCTTTCAACTGGCCAAAGTGTATCAAGCGTCTGCCGAAATCTTGTTGCCCTGATGCAGACATTGAGGCAGTTTAAGGAAGCTGATGCTACAGCTCAAGGTCTTCTCCAGAGAATGAACAACACCAAGTTTGTTGGCACGATGCTTCTATTGAATGCAGTTCTACCTCATCTTAATACCCTTAGCAAGCTGTTCCAAAAAGATCACACATGCTACATCTCCATCAGACCTGCACTTGATAGCACCAAATCCAGAATTTCTGAAATCCGGTCCTCTTTTGACCTTGTTCCAGAGTTGCAAACAGCCATTCAACCAGGTGGAGACTATGCTTCTTTGGAACTGGAGCTTAAAGATGATGGCCAGGTAGAGGCATTCCTGAAAAATCTAGTAATAAACTACACAACTGCCCTCGAGAGGAACCTAGATAGAAGATTTCAAGAGGCTGCACCCGTTCTTGAAGCATTTTCCATCTTCGATCCGACCTGCCTCCCAAAGCCAGAAGATCCAGCCTTCAAGAAGTATGGTGTGGATGAAGTAAACGTGCTGTGCAAGCAGTTCCAGTTTGACAAAGATCACACACTTGCGCAGTGGTACAACTTCAAGTACCTGATGTCATCATGGAAGGTACCCTCTGCTGTTCTCAGGGGAAAAGATGACCTCTCTCCAACTGAGTTCATTTTAAGAAAAGTCGTTAAAGAGCAGGTGGCTCACAGAATTAACTTCCCACAAATTGTGGATGCGGCTCAGATTTGCCTCACCCAGCCCATGTCCAATGCAGTTGTAGAACGGGGTGCAAGTGCAGTAAAGAGGGTAAAGAGCAGGTTGAGAAGTCGACTCAAGAATGACATGATGGCCAGCCTGCTCCACATTTCTCTAAATGGTCCCGATCATGGTGACGAAGAGTGCAAGGAGATGCTTGTAGAAGCAACCAAAGTCTGGAGAAAGACGCACTTCAGAAATCTACCATCACTAAAGAAGCTCCCAATGGTTGGAGGATCAGACCATGAAGGCAGTCTTTACCATCCAGCCACAAAGACTGATATTGGAGTACAGGTCGAATTTCCAGATGACCTTCAGGCCTCTAGATCAGCCCAGGAAGACAACGAAGTATCTGTGGAAACTGAACTTGATGCTAACGTCCAGGTTGTAGCTCAGGCAGTTGCCAGCAATACTGATTTGTGTCATGACGCACTGGATGCCATGGATATGGGAGATATTGAATCTGGCGTTGATTCAGACTTTGAGTTTGACATGGAAGATGATTAGTTATCTCAAAACTTTATCAACTTAACTTATGTAAATCGAGTTTCACTTTGAATTCACTGAGAGAAGTAAAAGGATAAATGCTGTGAACTAATAAGTAATGATTGTATTGGTATTGGGAGACAAATAAGTGAAATAAATAATTTCTTTTATCACTACAGACTCCAAATATAAACAAAAACTGACAGAAAAATTACACATTTTTTCCTGCCACAGAGTGCCCAAAATGCCTCAAATTGCATCTCCGGAGACCTATTTTTAGAAAATTTTCCGGGGGAGCATGCCCCCGGACCCCCCTAGGGGCTCGTGCCCTTCGGGCACTCGCCATACACCCGCCGGCTACTTTACAAATTGGGCTGACTACTCCAAAATCTGTGGAGAACACTGGTCAGTTGTGTCTCTTCTCTTTGCTGTGCTGAATGTGTGGATTGAACAGTTATTTTGTACCAAGCTTGTGTTAACCCTTTAACTCCCAAGATCTCAATAATTCTCCTTACTGTCTGACATACAGTTCTTGTGATGTTAGTTTGAAGAATTTTGTATTGGATCAACTAATAATCTCCTCACTGACATTTTACTCAATTCTCATCACTGTTCTCTTTGACACACTATTGATATTGTAAGGAGAAATTCTATCTTGGTCACTCATGGGAGACGGGAAAGGGGTGCAGGTGGGAACCATTTACCTTAACCCTTTACACCCCAACATCAGTGTGTATATTCTCCATACTATTCTCTATACATTTCCCTGAGTGCCAACTAGGAGAATTTACTAAGCAATTGAAATTCTTCAGTTGGTGATTCTTTCAAATGTTCTCTATATCACCCTGGAATTGCACATTAAGTTCATGAAAATAAAGGAAATGATCACTGACAAAGGAAGCTCTTGATTATTACACAAATTCTCCTTGTTAGCACTTAGGGAAATGTCTACAGAACAGTTTGATGAATATGCATACTGATATTGGGGTGTAAAGAATTAAGTAGAGCCACGCCAATCAAACATTTTTGTCGTGATTAATTAACTCTTGGACCTTGATGTGAATGCACAAACCAAGTAACATTAAACCTGACTCACATGAGAATCAAATTTGGCTTCTGCTTGCCATCTAAATAAACTACAAAAGTACAATGATTCCAAACACCAAAAAACAAGACGATGTATTTTAATTTTTCTCTTTAAAGCATTGCCTCTAATTTACAGAGGTTGACGATGTCCCCACATTTTGCTCCTCAGTAGGATGTGCCATGTGGTCTTCTAACTTCTTCAATGTACCCTGTGTCCCACAATTTCTGAGGAAGGCCTGAAAATCAGGGATAACAAAACAGAACTTTGCATTCTTGAACAGTAAAATTGTTATAAAAAATCTGAGGAAAATTTAATCCTTTCACCCCAAAAAGAGACACATCCCGTTTCTCCTTACAACACTCCCCTGAATCAAACATTAAGGCCACAAGAATAAAGAAAATGATAACCAACTAAAGTTCTTGACTGTTGAATGAATTCTCCTTGTCAGCACTTAAGAAAATGTATAGAAAACATTGGGGAGAATATAAGTATTGATGTTAGGGTGTAAAGGGTTAACCCTTTAACCACCAAATTAAGAAGCTCCTGATTGTCAAACAAATTCTCCTTGTCATAGGAAATGCTTAAAGAACAGTGAGGAGAATATCTATATTGATGATAGGATGTGAAGGGTTCACACTTTCACTCCAAGATCTTAATATCAACAATCTGTACTGTCCCCCATATTTTGCTTGTGATTTGCATTCTGAGAATTTGATGTTAAATCAAACAATATTCCTTTGTTGATATTTTGTCTTCTTCTTGTTACCTTCTAGTTTGGATATAGTAAAGAAAAATTCCTAGTTGGTCGCTCCAACAAGTTGGGAAAGTTGGGGCAAGACATGGGGATAAAGAAAACCATGCTTCCAACATCATGCTTGATTACCCCAGCCTATACCTTTGTCTGCTACCTCCCTCTTGATGTTAACCCTATACACCCTAACATCAGTATGCATATTCTTCATACTTTCTCTGTACATTTCTTAGGGTTCTCAAAGGAGAATTTGTTTAACAATCAAGGGCTTATTTAGTTGTTGATCATTTTCCTTATTCTCATGACCTTAATGTTCTCTTTAGGGGTAATCTTGTGAGGAGAAATTAGATGCCAGTCACTCTTAGGGGTTAAAAGTTGATTATTGCATAGTTAGTAGAGTCAAGCAAGTAAGATGAAAACAGAGTTCTGTTGTGTATACTTGTGACCTTGGCAATAACTAAATTATTGCCTTGTGCAAGGTAAGTGTGATATTTTCAATCAAACATTCTATTTTTTATACTTTTGAATTTCTTAACAAAAACTGCAAGTGCAGGTTTGAGTATGACACTGCTGTGTGTATGGAACAACTGGTAATCCATCAAATACCCTGATCTTCCATACCTTTGTCTCTTCTCTTTTTTAGTGTCAAGGAAAACATTTGGACTGTGTGGGTATTCACAATACATATGTAACACTAACCCGAAGCATAGAGAAGCCTTTTAAGTTGTTCTTTCCAATTCGACGTGTTATCTCGCTTCCCGGATGACAAAGGAGGTGAAGTCTCACCACGTCAATACAGTCATCCCACCTGTAAACATATCATAACCAATTAACATGTTACTTATCTTTAACCCTTTTCACTCCCACGATCATTTTAGCAATTCTCTTTACTGTCTGACATTCAATTCTTATAATGATAGTTTGGAGAATTTGGTATTGGATCAACTGATAATTCCCCAATTGATATTTTTCTTTATTCTCATCATCTTTCTGCTTGATATTGTATTGATGTTGTAAGGAGAAATTCTGTCTTGGTCACTCATGGAAGTTACACTACATTATCTAACAATGAGATGATCAGAAATGGTGACCTTATCACTTGGCAAGAATTTCCTTGATTTTGCAAATTCTCTTAATGAATTAAAAATCAATTAAGTAGCAGCTGCAAGGTTGAATTGCAAATTACTCAGATCTTGGGGGATGAACTGAGAACTTATTTTTAAAAGACATATATTTCAAAGTATACCAAAACCTACCATGTGCTAACCCTTTGCCTGCTTATAATATGCCAATAAGCTTCAACATCCCCCCTGCAACTCATGAGTTTTTGACTGTTGTCTGTGCCTTGAACACAATTTTGGTCCTGGGGAGGGGTGGGCGTTTGAACAAACCAATCTTCAAAAGTTCAAATGTCCTAGGAATTCCTCAGGGGGGGGGGTACTGATGCTTCCAATTGATCAATGCACAAGGTGAAATAAATATATGGAAATTTTAAGAGATCCAGACAACATTCAAGCATTCTGAAAACAAAGTTTACTGCTGTCCAAGATAGTAATTGATAATAGCATAGCATACAGCATCAAAAATAAAACAAAACTCTAGAAGATAAGACTTTTTTAGTTTCATTTGTCTAATTAATGAAGAAATTTTAAACTTACTGTTCCCTGTCCATCATATTATCCAGCAATTCATTGAGTTTTTGTTGTTTTGCCAAGTAATATAGAAGTCCTCCGTAATGTCTTGTTGATCTTAAAATTTCAAACTTTTTATGTGTAAGTAGGTCTTCATATGTCCTGTGATGAACCTGCACAAAATAAAAACAGAAATTAAAAATCCCATTCCCAGTTTATACAATCACAAATTATCAAACTGAAAACAGAGGAAAACCTGAATGATCGAAAATCTAAAACTTTTTTCGAATAAAGCTCTTGTCTCCAAATGTTTCTTAGTCAAATTCTTATTCACAAATTCCAGATAAGATGAGATCACTTCATACACTGGACATATATGTACATTCAGTTTAAAATGCCATCCAAGCATGTTCGTGCATGTGCAAAAAATTCAGTGATTTTAATCTTTTGTCTTGATTTCTGAGTAAAACTTAGTACTAAGCATTCATCTTCTATTTTCTATGAAACTTAGTTATTAAAATGGTCTACTTTAAATGGAGCTACTTTTTCAGAAAAGATGGGTTAGAGAAATTTATTACACATTGTGTTTGCTTTCTGGGCTTCTCCAAAATTTTGACTCACCCATCAGCAAACAAAACACTCTGGTGCAAAGTGTTTTATAAACATCAAAATAAAAGCATCGAGTACTTGCTAAATTTCTGATATTTAATAGAAGTTTTAAACTAACAAGATGATTGACAGGATAATTAGTCTATCCCATATAAAATATAAATGGTATTGGTTAGACCAAATGGTTTTAGAGGAGAATGGAGTTAGTTATTTACAGGATAGAAATTACTATTGACATCTAACTGCCACATACTCTGATGTAATCTGCTGAGTCTGGTTCAAACTGAACACAAGCCAGATCTAGAACATCTTCATGTCTGTTTTGCTGAAACACAACCTGAAAGAGTTCAAAGACGTCTTAGAATTTAAGGAAAAGATTTTCATAACTTATTAAAAAATTTTGCATATTTAGTTTATCCTTGAGCTATAAGAAACCAGGTTGAATACTTGCTCAAAGCTTAAGGCATTTAACATGATTCAGAAGAAATGATATAATCACTAAAAAGTTCCACCAAGATTCCAAAAGAAAGTAGTAGCAAAGGTGAGCTCCTTAAATTCATTTTAAATGCCTTTCTCAGTAATCACCCAACTCTGAATAAATAAGAGGAAAGTTATTAAATGTTAAAGAACATGCTGCTAGTTGGAATTATAATGAGGATCAAAACACACCAATGACAGTGTACCATAACACACCAATGACAACAAACACAAGTGCTACATATAGTGACACAAAATTTTCAACCTTGTCAACTGATGAAGACTAACAGTATAGCAGGTGAAATGTTGCTATAAATTCATAGTGATAGTCTGACTCTATATCGTGACAAACGATAAAAACCCCTATTAAATTGTTATTTAATGTTTATAAAACCATCAAAACAAATATGAAAACTAACCAAGTTCAAAGTCAATGCTACTACTGTAAGTTACTGACCAAGTTTTTCTCTACTAAGATACAAACGGAAAAAACGAGGTTCTGCAACTTAAGGTTAAGACTTTTTCAGAAAAAAATTTCAAGGACTCTTCCAAAGCTCCAAATTTCACCTTAACCCTTTAACTCCCAGAAGTGATCAACATGAAACTTCTCCCCATATTATCCTTATGTCACCCAACAAACAGGTAATGAGAATATTCATTATACTGATCATTTAGTATTTGTTATATCGATCCCACATCAAATCCTCAAAACTAATTTACAAGGAAATGTGTAGTAGGTAGAGGGGAGAATTAACAATCCGATCGTGGGAGTTAAAGGGTTAAACCCTTTTATTCCCAAGATTTCAAAATCAATTCTCCTTACAGTCTACATACATTTCTTATAACATAAATTCTGAAAACTTTATTGTTCGAGTTAAGCAGATTTCCAGGACTTTCCAGGACCTGTAGTATTTTTCCAGGACTGGAAAGTCCTGGAAAATGTTGAAATAAAATCCCAGGTTTTCCAGGACTCCTATGAACTCTAGCAGTAAGATATTGAGTATATCTCTGGCTTCAAATAGAGGGAGAAATTTCAATTCAAACAAACTTTTGAATTAAGTGAGCCTTGCAGTGAAATACAGTGCTCTAAATTGATTAACCCTTTAACTCCCAAGAGTGAAAAGACATAATTTCTCCTTACAATATCAATACAATATCAAGCAGATAAGTGATGAGAATAAAGGAAAACATCAATTTGGGGATAGTTACTTGATCCAAAACTAAATTCTCTGAACTAACATTATAAGAATTGATAAGAATACATGAAAGTCATATATTTGTACTGTGGAAAATACATTTTAAGCAAATGAAGATCATCGCAGTATATACTCAACTTAAGCAGTTGAGAAATAAGGCCTGAAAAAAATTCAGGCCTGAACGGGAATCGAACCCATGACCTCTGCAAAATACCGGTGCAGCGCTCTAACCAACTGAGCTATCAAGCCAACTGGGAGCTGGTCAATTGTGAGTTCGTTATATACCCGTAGATGGAGAAGGTGTGATAAGAATACATGAAAGTCATATATTTGTACTGCGGAAAATACATTTTAAGCAAATGAAGATCATCGCAGTATATACTCAACTTAAGCAGTTGAGAAATAAGGCCTGAAAAAAATTCAGGCCTGAACGGGAATCGAACCCATGACCTCTGCAAAATACCGGTGCAGCGCTCTAACCAACTGAGCTATCAAGCCAACTGGGAGCTGGTCAATTGTGAGTTCGTTATATACCCGTAGATGGAGAAGGTGTGATAAGAATACATGAAAGTCATATATTTGTACTGCGGAAAATACATTTTAAGCAAATGAAGATCATCGCAGTATATACTCAACTTAAGCAGTTGAGAAATAAGGCCTGAAAAAAATTCAGGCCTGAACGGGAATCGAACCCATGACCTCTGCAAAATACCGGTGCAGCGCAGTACAAATATATGACTTTCATGTATTCTTATCACACCTTCTCCATCTACGGGTATATAACGAACTCACAATTGACCAGCTCCCAGTTGGCTTGATAGCTCAGTTGGTTAGAGCGCTGCACCGGTATTTTGCAGAGGTCATGGGTTCGATTCCCGTTCAGGCCTGAATTTTTTTCAGGCCTTATTTCTCAACTGCTTAAGTTGAGTATATACTGCGATGATCTTCATTTGCTTAAAAATTATAAGAATTGTATAGTTGACAGTGAGGAGAATTACAAATTTGATCTGGCAGTTAAAGGACTAATCACAGTGCACATGCTAACTGTGAGTGAGAATTGTAATAAATGATAAAAGTAAAACAACAGAACAGTTTACATTACCAGCATTCCTTCATCAGTGAGGAGTTCTGGCATTTCATACTGTCTTCCAGGCTTAGGGAAATATATAAAATTCAATCTATCTCTTTCTTCCCATGATGCTTTTCGTAATCTGCCACTTGGTTCTCTCACTGTTATTGACCTGGTCTGAAAAAAATCAAAATATAAATATGAGAAGTAAAAAAAAAGCACACCACAAGGCCATTTATGTTATGTAATACTATGTTTTAATTTAAGGAAGAGGAATTAGAAGATTAAAAATTTTAAAACTATGGCCAAACAACACGATCAAGTAAACTTAAGCTTAGTTCCATCCTCGTTAACCCTTAAGCTCCCAAGCTCTGATACTTAAGTCTTCCCCCTAACTGCTACACATTTTCTCGCATATTATGAACTCAGGGGAAAGGGAATGGGGAATGGAACATTTATTGGACCTCGGTAGAGTTTCCCACAGCAAATTCCAGCATCCAATTATTTTCATCTTTTGATAGGCAATATATTTCTCTAGAGTAACGCTACTTTTGTAAAAGTTAAAAAAAAAAAAAACAGAAAAACTTATTTTACAAGAAAGAAGACTTTGAACTACCCTATCAGATTCACTTGTGCTGATATCCGTAAAAACATAATTTGACTCTGAAAATTGCGCCAGCTCTTCTTTTTCTTCAATAATTTCATCGATTTCTTGTCTCTCTTCCATCACTGGTGGCATTTCAAGCATAGCTTCGGCTTCTTCTTCATTTCTATGTTGTACCTAGTATAAACAAAAACAATTATGAACTCTAAATTTTCATACATATGCGCGTGTCTGCTCGTATATACGTGATCTGCTCTTTTAGACCACTTAGAAAATAGATCTGAGAGAAACAAACAAAAGAAAAATTACCTCTAAGTACTCTGCATCTGTCATTAGTTTGTACGATGGAACTTCAAATTCTCCTTTGCGCATGGCGTATATTTTATCCAAATTACGACCTGTGAGTTTCTTTAATAATGACTGAACTTCAGGATTAGAAAACGATGTGATTTTCCCCATATTTTCCAATGATTTACTGCTGTAGAATGTTCGTAACACTAGCGATCGCAAAGGAAATTTTACAGGCCGAAGTTGCTTGCACGAGTTGGCGATCTTGGCCGCCATTTTGATTAAGCTACTAATCCGCTGACCATAGCTGTGCGACTGCCCCCTTGTAAATACTTCTCAGTGGGGAGGGGTAGAGTGAAATGCCGAAAACTCATTTAAAAAAGAAACTTATTTGGAAATATATGTTTTTAATTCTAATGTACTGTTGTTATTTTATTGAGCCCTATAAACATATTTCGTAGCTAAAACTTCGATTCGGCACAAAAATTCGGGAATTTCTGTTTTTGTAATGATTCTTATCAACAATTAGGTTCGACATTCACAACCGTGCCTACCCCCAAGGAGGTAAAAATAGTTATGTAGTGAAAACAACATGGCGGTCGGGGCAAGTTTATTTAGATATTGTATGAGGCATCCTGCCCGAATTCTTGTGATAGGACTTCTTTTGCTTCTTGTGATCGCTAGCAGGTTTCTCTACTCTTCAGTTCCAGAGCAGCAAAATGCCCAGGAACTAAATCTTGTGGCAGGAAGTCTAATCCAACATGTTCCCAAGAATATTGGCTGGAAGCAGAATCAAGTGCAGCGTGAAAACGCAAAAAAACTGCAGCAAAGTTTACCTTCGATGGACGATGACAAAAATCCACCTTCTATGGTAGATTTGAGCTTTAGTAAACTAAAAAAGAAAGAAGATAATTTAACGAAAAAGATCAAAGGAGGAGTTAAAGACGACAGCAAGGTGGTATCTGATGCAGAATATAAAGTGAAGTTGAAAGAGGCAGAGGTTGAGACAGCCGAAAATGATTTAGATCACAGGAAAATGCAAAATAAAGCACTGAAGAAAGACATGCAACATAAGAATAAAGCTCAACACTCACCGTTCGAAAGCGAAGCAAGTGATGAAGAGTTAATTAAGAAGACATCATTGATGGAAGAGAAGTCTCTTGTTCCTAACCATAAAGGGCCTGAAAAAGTTTCCCAAAAAAACCACAGTGACAACCTCGATGGAAACCAAACTGTTAGGAAGAAGAAAAAGAATGAAAAGAAAGGAGTAACTCCTGTTATTTCACAGCAAGAGGAGAACAACATTATGATGATCCTTGCCAAAGTTTCCCAGACAAGCTCTTTAGCTAAAAGGTTCAAACGATGTGTGTTGTCCATCTGTGAACACTCCAGCATAAATTTGGCTTTTCATATTATAACAGACAAAGTTGGAAAACTTACCTGTGAGGATACATTCAATCAGGCTGGTAAAGTGTGTAAGCACAGCCTGAATGTGAGTTATTATGATGTTAACAATGTATCTAGTGAGGTCAAACTAATCACTAAAGAAATTCAGGTATGTATACCTTTCCTCTGATACTG
>NC_142677.1:5867397-5904897 GCF_964200805.1 Pocillopora damicornis
GGAAGTGTTCGTTCTCTTGACCTTCCCTTCCTAGCGGCCTCAGACATGTAAAACACAGAGCGCTGCCTCTCTGCTAGAAAGTTACACTGAATATACAAGGGCAAAAGGGGGGCACAGTCCCTCGCTGTTTTGCTGACGTTTCGAGCGTTAGCTCTTCCTCAACCGCCCTGTCGAAGTACCAACGCTCGAAACGCCAGCTTTACAAAAGCAGCTCTTTACAGTGGTAATTTGCATAATCAACTTTGTGGATAAAACCAAATCATCTAGTTATACCCCCCACCAACGCAGCGCCACAGTTTCTTTAGATCCTAATTGTCTTGATAATCTTGCAAGCGTATCGCGTGACACTTTATTTCTAATATTGTAATTAAGCTAAGGTTTGATGGTAGTTGGGTTACTTAAGATTTAGGTGTATAATTGAACGTAGCACGGTAATGGCAGACTTGTAGTAAGAATGCTCGTGATGCAGAAAATCATTTATAATCTGAAATAATTAGATAAGGAATTGCCTTGGGAAATTGTGCGGATGCGTTTCGGTTGGAACATCCTGTGATGTTGCGTGATGTGTTATTCGTGCTGCAAATAGTGCGTGCGTGAGGGTGTAAATTACAGAAGTGTCGAACGGCGTGTAATGGGAAACAACCGTTAAATCAAGTTGACAGGAAATAGCTTTGGAATTTTAGTAAATCAGGAATAAGTAATGTCAATCTTGGTTTTACGTGGTTTAGGCGTATATTTCCGTTGTAACAGCAGATAAATAGAATCACTATCTTGTAACACAAGATTTGAGAATGATTGAATGTAGAAAGTTCGGATATTGTATGAATTGTAAATAAACGCAAGAAATCGGAAAGATACAGTCCTATTGATTGTCGAACCAGCGCTCCGCCGAGATTTTCCTTAACGCAGTGGAACACTAATTCCCTTTCCAGGTGATTCCTCGTCAAAACTTGTCACACAAGCTGCATATCATAAACACCGAAAACCGCATGTACCAAGTGCATTTGCATGGTTATGAAAAGAAAATAGTCTTCTTTCCCCCTGTTTTCCAAAATTTTTTCAAATGCATGTTTAACCCTTTACATCAGTATGCATATTCCCGTAATACAGGCGCCAATTGCGACGAAATTTTTCACTTTGACGACCAAATCCTGAAAATTAGTCGCCAAATCGGCGACTAGAATGTTTCATCATAACCTTACCTAGGGATATAATGAATTAAAAATATTTGCAAAGATAAATCCGCGGCAAACTTCCTCGTTAAGTTTGTTTCCAAAACGCACCACTCAGCACATGCATCTCGATCGATAACAAGCGACTAAATACAGGAATGGCTCCGACCTGTGATTGGATGATAAAAATAGTAAAAGTTCATAAGTTATATCTTAACTCCTTGCACGTGAGTATTGTTAACCGCGTGTACCGAAGCGGAACAATGAAATATCCATGCGAAAACACCGACGTGTCAAACAAGAAATGGCCACTTACATAACGAAGATAAGGCAGAGTCTATCTTCTTCAGCTAGGTCGTTCAGAGATATTCCGGCGATGAAAAAGTCATCCGCTGCCAATTTCCGCTGACAAAACTAATTTAGTCTGTCTAGGCGGACGACCAGAGACTGGAGCCATTCCTGTATTTCACCGCTGACAGGAATGACTCCAACTCATGCATATATTAATTTTTTGGTTCTGGCTAAATAATTTATATACAGATAAAAAGTGAAAGAGCTATTTATTAGGTTCTTCTTATGTTGAAGTCTACAGTGCTTGCAAATGAAGCCCTCTTTTATTTCTACAGGGCCATGTAGTTTCTAAGTTTTAAAATAATGCAGCAACTGCATACCATGTTTGAAAGATCACGCAAGGTTGCGTGACGCTGCCACCGATGTTTTTAATTTACAGTATGCTCTACTGGAGGAGTATGGCTTGCCCGCAATCGAGGGAATTTTTTTCGTGGAAACGGATTTTCTAGGTAATTGTTCAAATGAAGGACAAACCCATTCATCGGGTTCTTGATCTATTTTTGCACAACACCCAAAGGAAGAAAGTCGCGGATTAATTTTGCTTGGTAGTTTCTAACAACTCCACTAGCCACTAGACCTAAAAAAGGAAAAAAACAAAAAAACAAAAAAAAAATTGTCTTGCCAGTTAAACCAGTGGCAGTAGCCCTTGCACTGAATCATATCGAAGTACCTTGACTGTTTGTAGTGATAGCACAACCAATCTTCGAACAGTTTTTGGCTATAACAAGAAAGAGTAAAATGATTTTATAAAATATGTTCCAAAATTAATGAAGGCTGTTCATCACATGACATAGTATTGGAACGAGTATATCTCATTAGTTATCGTATCACACTACTGTTTTAGACAAGGTATTTATACCACTTAAATTTAAGAAAGAATGAGTGGACCATAAACTACATTTTCAGTACGAGCCATCCTAACCTAATTTGCCAACTGCTTTCCAGGCATCATCTGTAAAAAACCTCTTCAATTTTTCAAATTTGAAAATTTTCAGCTAAAACCGCGGCTCCCAAAAAATATTTCTCATCTTGCCTAATAAATTTTCAAAAGAAATTTTCAAATTTTCACAACTTTGCCTATTCCTGCTCGTAGGTCCAGGTAAGCCCTTATGGTCACTGGTCATAGCTGCTAACAATGGTTTATAACTATACGCGTTTAGTGTTACCTCGTAAAACTCCCCGAAGAAGTTACGAGAGTTAGACGAAACGCGTCGGAGAATAAAGAAGTTTTACAACTACTGTTCGTACAGCACTGCTCACCATTTTAGTTTCAAATTTAAAAAAATTTTTTTTTTTAAATTACTAAAAAGTTATTGAAAAAAATTAATAGACGTTTGAGTCGGAGCTATTCCTGTCAGCGGTGAAATACAGGAATGGCTCCAGTCTCTGGTCGTCCGCCTGAACTGACCAAATGAGTTTTGTCAGCGGAGCTTGTTAGCCGATGACTTTTTCATCGCTGGAATATCGCTGAACGACCTCGCTGAATAGGAAAGGCTGCCTTCCCTTCGCTACGTAAGTAATCATTTCTTTTTTTACAGATCGGTGTTTTCACTCGCATTGATATTTCATTGTTCCGCTTTGAGACACGCGGTTAACAATACTCACGGGCAAAGAGTTAAGATATAACTTATTAACTTTTACTATTTTTATCATCCAATTACAGGTCGGAGCCATTCCTGTATTTAGTCGCTTGTCGATCGATAACTAGACGCCATCGTGGATTAAGGTGAGCTTGAACGTTGTATATTATCCATTCTGGTGTCCACTTTGTAGCACGTTAAAGATCTTTTCCCTAACTTAATTTCTAGAACGATGACAGCGTAAAAAAAAAAAAAAAGGTTTTGTTTGTCTTTGAAAATGGCGCCCAACTTTTTTTGAATTGGCTACCACTTTGAAGAATTTAGGAGCCTAGTGGCTATCAGAAAAAAAAAATTAAATTCACGCCCTATATTCTCCACACTATTCTTTATACATTTCCAAGCTGTTGACAAGGAGAATTTGTTTGCCAATCAAAAGGTTCCTTCCCTGGTGACCATTTCCTCTACCTTAATGTGTGATTCAGGATACATATTGTACAGAGAAATTAGATGCTGGTCACTCTTAGGGTTTACAGGGTTAAAGTTCATTATTTAAGTCTTTTCACCCCGTAAATAGCGAACGTTTATATTCATTGTTTCATTAGCGCCCTTTTTGTGTCCTTTTATTGCCACCTTATTTATAGCTAATTCGCAAAATTTATCGATGTGCATATAGCAGAGATATGCCTGTTTTCCCGTTTTTTGCGCTAAACGCAAGGTAAAATTTCCGCGCAGCCCCATACTATTGTAAAACAAATTTGTTTTCCCAATGGCAATGTATTGTTTTTTGTTATTGTTTTCTCTATCTAAGAACTGAATGCATAATGTAGTATGAGGCTATGCGGAAATTTTACCCTTTGCAGTATCAGTTTTGGTCTTTTCTGTGGCCGTAACAATGTAAGCGTTTTACAGTCCTCTCTCCGTCTTGTTATTTGTTATTTCTTTATATCGTCCATTGCGTGACTTTTCTAATTGTTGGTTATTTGAGTTTCAGTACGTCATTTACGCTGTTGAGGAATTGAAATGCATTGTATTTATTTCTACACGACGTGGAATTGTTTATTCCCGGGCTTCGCGTAGTGCAGTTTCACAAATATTTTTTTTTTGTCCATTTAAAGATTTTTTCTCAATCCTAAGAAACTTCGAACTGTTGAGATTTGATTGGCAAACTCCTGGGACCAATAACCATATGTAAATACTGCAGGCGCATCATCGGACATTCCTTAAATTCATTTGCGTGTACTTGCCCTGGGAAACACGATGAAGACATCGATTATTGCCTCGTTCAGTTTGTTATTATTCTGTGCAGTTTTAAGAACCAGTCAAGGTAAATGATCTTTTGTGCTACTTTGCTTGCTTGAAAGAAGTTGCTGTAGTTTTACCGCGTTTGTTTTGATTCGAGCGTGAATTACTTCTGACATGAATACACAAATTATGTAATATTACACTTGGTTACCTTGCGTGAGCTACAAACGTTAATCGAACTTCACGTTTTCATTGGTTCTTCTCTGTTTAAGGGAGAAGTATTTTCCCGATTTGTTATTCGTGTATTAAACGAACTTTTCTCTTTTTCTAACGAATTTTTCCGACCAAATTTTCGCACAGAATTTGTTCGCATCCGTTTTGGTACGATGGTCACGCGTGCACGTGTTTGGTTTTTTACTGACAGTTGAGCACTCTTTATTTTTTTGTTTCTTACATGTCAAGCGCTAATCAAATAGCTATCCGTCGCATTCATTTTGGCCGGAGCTCCTTATAGTTTGTGAGTTAGCTAGCTTGCCAATGAATCGTTACTAAACAAATTACTCCTTGCTCTCTAACAGTTGATTATCTCTTGCATCACTCTCACCGGAAACAGAGGGCTTTTTGAATATATGCACCTCGTCAACGCTACCGGTTTGGTATTCGAGATCCCACCGTTTGTGCGAAATTTCGTGTGTTTATTTCAGAAGGTGGACCCACCCGGTGATCACGATCTCAATTTCGATGAGTTGTCGACCGGGCGGAAATTTTTGTGGACTCTTTACGGGGTAATCAGAATTGTAACTACGCCCCACGTGGAATTCGAGCCGACATTTTTCATATGCACAGTTTCAGGGACGAAGTATGTCAAGGGGTCAAAGTAAGTCCTGCTAACAGAGCCTGCAAGAAACCTGGCTCGTATGATCAGGCTAACTTGATGGCGTGACACATGACCCTTGTCAACTGCTTTGCAGCGGAAAATAATTCTACCCAGGCCGAGAGCTCACTAAGTGACGATTCGCCCCGTTTGGCATGTAGTCAAAGTGAATGATTTTCGATTATGTCTCGCTCCTGTGGACTGAATTTTGTCTTCGAAACAAGTCTCAGGCACTCACACTCGCATGGATATAATCTGTAATCGCAGCGTCCAAAGAGTTGCGTTTTAGAAGCAGTTTAAAAAAAGACCTACCTCAGCGACTCGGCACCCGATGTGTATTTGACGCTGCTTTTAAAACAAAAAAGTTGAACATATCTGTTAAAAATACAAAATAAAGGACAAGATCAAGAATCAATTTCTCTTGAACTAAAAACATAATGAAATGCAATATATTTTTTATATTGCAGCCCATTTACGAGAACGGAGGGAAGCTGCTCCTGCGGTAAGCTGATTCAGCGAAACTCGCGGAAGGCTTCCATTCCTTATAATAATTCAGTGGTTAATAATTCTTAAAGAGCTGTTTAACCTTTTTTTTTTTTGAAGATTTAAAACTTCCTGCATCACTCGTTGCGAACGCTTCCTCCTCTCTTTCGTTATCCCGCCCCGCCCCCCCCTCCCACCCCACCAATGGGATTCCGTGGTCGCTTTCGTTAGATACTCACGGACTAAATGTTTACCAATGGTTTAAACTTTATTATTGCTATCTTTTATCATGAAAAGCTGAGGCTCTCATTTCTTGCTTCGTGGTTTCTTTGAGGGAAAGTGGGTAAAGCTGAATAAGTATTTTCGCTTTGTTTAAAAACTGATGCGTGACAAATTCACTTGAGCATAAGGAGTGCGTGGCCTTTGTGAAACGCGCGTTAAGCTTCAAGCGTGGAGCGTGTGGATTGCTGTGTCGAGAGTAAAATACAAGATGAATAAATTCCTCCTCATCAAAGCACTTTTTATTTATTTATTTATTTATTTATTTTTACCTATAGTCAATCTTGGCGCTTTCCTTAGATTGGCCCATTTCTTGCAGATCACAGTGACCCTAAAGCTCGACTGGAATGTCACCGCACTTGGTAAACCGATTCCACCAAGTTATACAACAATGGTCCCCAACGGGACTGTTGTAATGGACATCATGAACAAAGCAGCAGGCGAAGATAAAGAGGGCCCCTTCAACCTTTACGAGAGCACTTACTATGCCGGGCTGGGGTATCTGATCACCACCATAAATGGAATGGGACACAGTCAGAACACCAATTCGTACTGGTCTAAATATGATGAAGAAAATGTGTCTATTCCATGTGGAGGGGACTCTTATGTGCCTCATAACGGGTCCACGATTCTATTCCGGTTTACAGCAGACCCTTACCCGAATAATAATAAAAGTGCGAATGGATATTGTGTTTCTCACTCCACCCCTAGTCAGGTTTGTTCGCTGTACTTTAGCCAAGGTTGTTTCTTTTGAACACGAGTCTAGAAAGTCAATTGAGTGCGTGTAAAGCAAAACTTGCTAGTGAACTTTCCTGAAAAAAGAGAAGAAGAATACAAGCCTGCTTTAGCTTGCCAGCAGGTTTTCAATGTTCATTAGCGCCTGGGCACGAGTGTTTCTTCGCTCGCGGGAAGGAATGAGAACTTGACCGTCGCGGGCCTGCACGAGGTATGCAAGGGGTCTGGCACTAATTAGTGCCAGTTCCACGATAATCCTCGCGCCAATTCGTCTCAAAACTTCCTGCGAGCGGAGAAACGGACGCAATGCAGCGCTAAAAATGAGCGCCCGCTCTTGGGCTGGATAACTCGTTTGGTTTGCTTTTTCTTTGCTGATAAACAGTCCAAACCATCGATTTGATTGTTTCGCAACACTTTCGCATTAAGAAAGTAGAGGCCTTGACCTTATGTAGCAGACTCAGGTTTACCCGCTCACGTCCATTCTTGTCCCAAGAGTCCTCTTTCCTCGTTTCTTTAGGTCACGTGCTCGAAGAAATTCGTGACGGTAAGTAAGACCGAGTGGCTCTGGGGACGAGAATGGCTCTTGTCCCGTTATTTTAAAGGAGGCTCGTACATATTCATATAGTGTTGAAAGCATAGAGGTTCTCCCTTGGAAAGTGCGCTCGAACAATTTTTTATTCTCTCGTTTCGATGCTTCAAAAAACCCCTCGTTCGTTTTTTGATGCATCGCAACGCAACTAGTGAATGTAAATTATTCCAGCACTTACCATTATATGATGTTTTTACGTTATACAAACTGAGATTGTTTCTTACTAACCGAAACCAATCAAAGATTGGAAGCGAACGACTATGAAAGCACATCTTTCTTCCAATCAGAGACACCAACGATGGTACTTCACAGTGTAAATCTCAGTAGGTGTGAAATAATCTCAGTTCTTCTACGGTCAGATCAAAGTGTGAACTAGTTCCTATAACGAACGTCCCTGTTCGCTGACTAGGCATGCATACGACACAAATATGAAGTAGGAAGATGGTCTTCCTTTCTAGTTGGTAAAATTTGCTACGACTGATGAGGGACACGCTCATGGAAAGGTTTTTTTTATTACCTTACGGGATTTTCTGGACAAAATGGTTACTATTTTCAGCAGCAACAGCAATAGATTTACGCTAACAAACATTTTGTTTCTTGCTAATCAGGAGC
This sequence comes from Pocillopora damicornis, assembly GCF_964200805.1. Lineage (NCBI taxonomy): Eukaryota > Metazoa > Cnidaria > Anthozoa > Scleractinia > Pocilloporidae > Pocillopora > Pocillopora damicornis. The sequence continues at coordinate 5,875,315 of NC_142677.1, forward strand.
CTCCCTCTGCGATCACAGTTACCATTGGAATGGAATGGAATACGGATGTTGTTAAAAAGTCAATCCCTGCTCCGTACACCACCAAAGTCGCCAGTAACACCAATCTTAAAGAAATCATCAACAAAGCTGCAGATAAAAATCCCAAGGGCCCTTTTAATAAGTATTCAACCACATACTATGGCGGACAGGGACATTTTATCACTGCCATGAACGGAACTAAAGAGGTATGTGATCAGTGGCCATTAACTCCTGTTTTACGTAACCTAGATTTACGGATTTCACTATTTTTCGCTTCAAGATGTTTTTTCATTTATGAAGCAAATTCGTAGCCCAAGTTGATCACTGCAAACGCTGCCTGAAATAAAAAGGGTCCTTTCAATAAATATACACCCACCTATTATGGAGGACAAGGGCATTTTATCACTTCCATGAACGGACTTAAATCCTTCTGCTTCCATGTTTGTAGCCTGCCCCAGGCCGCTGATTTGTGGAGACGAATGAGAAAGCCGGGAAAGTGATAGAAAGATTATGGGGGACTAAGGAGAGGCAGGCCTCCTTAAAATCTCTCCAGTCTTCCCTCGTCTGCTCATTCGTTTGCGTCCACTGAGCGAGGAAGCCCGGCTCAGGCTGCCATACTCGTAGCAGATTTTTCATAATTTTCCATCATAACCAGGAAATAGTTCTGTAAAATTTGTCACCAAGCACCCCCTCCTCCACGTCCAGAAGTTCAAGTTTCTGACGAGCCTTCTTCCCCCTTCCAAACCCCCCCCCCTTCCAAACCCCCCCCTCCCAAACTAAAACTCCAAAATTAAAAAAAAGAATTGAAAAAGCTGAGAAAAGAGAAAGATAAAAATGACTATGGTAGAATTTCAGTGCAAATGAAACAACTTATTTTTGAAAGGGCTATAGAATATTTCGTTACTTGACCAATGGAATGCTAGCTGCATACGGTTTAAAGTCTCGCGTCGTGGCCTTCATTGCGTTTTCAGTAGGCCTTCCTCCTTCCGCCCTCGATGAATCCCTTTTAAAGAAGCCGTGGAAGATAATAAGCTCTGGGTGGGGTGGGGAGGGGGCGTTGTTAAAACTTAACTTAACATCCCTTAAACCCCACTGGTCAATTTTTTTTCTAGGCTTATTCTGATTTTAGCCTGATTAGTTTTGACCCAGGCTGAAGTTTGTGCGACTGACTCTCTCTAACTCCCTCTTTTTGGATTGTTTAGGATTCCAAGACTGACTCGTATTGGATGATCTACGACAAGAAGGCTAAGAAACTCTTCAAACCCTTTGTAGATCAGTATAAACCACAGGACGGTTCAACTACAATCCTAAAGCTCATAACAGGCCAAGAACCGGATCCTAGCTGCGGTTGCAATTTTACAGGGATGGGTCTGGTAGTCCTGTGCCTCCTGACAAGTGTGGAGACCTTGTGGTTTTGTTAACGCAAAGTTAACCGGAACGCCTTTCTGGTCTAATCGCGGAATGGTCGTAACGAGTCTACTTCAGTTACTCGCTAAAGAAGTGCGAGAATGGATTTTTTATTTGACCCTGTCGTGTTAGTGGCAATATAGGATTAGTTTTAGCTTGTTCCAGGGGAAGGGTTAGGTTAGTGGTAGATGCTATTTGGTGGATAATTCTGAAGGAAATGCTTTTTCTTTGTTGCTAATATTTCTTTCATGGGCAAATAATTCGCTCGTTTTACTGGTAATGTAAACGAAAGGGGAATAAAGTGTTTTTCTCGCGTTTATTGTGAGGTGTTTATGTTTGACGGATGACGTTGTTTATATTTGTTTAATTTCAAAACAATTATTCGCCCGAATTTACAAAGACGAGTTTATTGCAAGATTCATCCAGCTGAATGCTCCCAAACAATATTTCAGAAAGATATATTTGATAGTCCTTTTGAAGCATGTGAGTCCTTAAAGAAAAGAAAAAAGGAAAAGCTCGTGTTTGCATAGAGAAATTTTCTATTGGACGTCGAAGGTAATCCGGAATTGCCCTGGTTTTGCATCACTTCGTTATGTGATTGGTCCGGAAAGCTCGGGTCACTTTCTCAACCAATCAGATTCAAAACTAAAACCAATCGCGGTTTCGAGTCATTCGCGTTTTCCCGCGCTTCTAGCAGAGCTTCCAATGGCTCCTGGTGATATTTTCCTCGTTGTAATTGGCTGTTTTGATTGCTTGGGTTTTAGTTTTGCGACAAGTAATTGAAAAGTGTTTTAACTGTGAACGCGGAACAGCCTAAGGTTCCATAACATGATGCCGTGGTATAGAAAATCGAGCTGCTTGCGCGATCAAATCTTTAATTGAGTAGTAAGTTCGGAAAAAATCGTAGAAAAATTTCTTGACTCGCTTTTAATTATATTGCAAAGAATTATCTTACTGTTTTCAAATTATCTTTGAAAAACATAGTAACCTGGCCGCACGACTAAAACGCGCAGTTCACTAACAGCCGGAGCGCAGGTTATCGCAAAAATATATATATTATTGTCTGAGTCAAGAATGACTTTCCGTCATGTTCCTTATTATTTAAATGAGATGGAGAAGACAGAAGTTAGACTTTATTAACAGCCTTAAATACACAAACTACTCTCTTTTTTCAGTCTAACCTTCCTCGCGTGCAAAACATCTCGAAATTGAATTTTTCCGAAGTTAGCAGAGATTGAAATAAGCTCATGACACACGAACATTTAATCTTTCAAGCTATTGAGTTTTACTAACTTTCCTTGATAGCTTTTTCTAAAAAGATTCACAAGATCACATTAGCAAGAAATCTTAGAAATACATTGCTTTTATAATACCTAAATTGAGATTTTTTTTTCTGAAAAAATTTCCTTTGAGCCCCCGAATTCTGCAAGATAACTGAGATGGGGTTTGGGACCAAATAAATATATAGAGATTACTTCATGGAAAATGCGCGCGTACGATTTTTATTCACGAGTTGTGTAGTATCAGAAAACGAACGAGTGAGCGCAGCGAACAGCGAGTGAGTTTTCTGATACGTATCAACGAGTGAATGAAAATCGTACAAAGTATTTTCCATGCTGTAATGTGTTTATTTCATAGGTGCTGAGATTTTTTCGTGTTGTCTTTGGTAGACAAATAGCACAAATGGGGCGATGAAAAGCGTAAAAGGTAGTTTAAAAATTTCTCAACAACAAGTTAATAAAAGTGCATAAATTTCATAACACTTAAGCTTACCTGTGTTCATCAGATATCAATCAAGTTCAATGTCTATTAATATTACAATATCTTTAACTCTTCGGTTGTCAAATCTACTGATGCTTTCGGTTTATTCCCTTTTCCTTGCTTCTTTAGCTGCTTTTGCTTGGATTGAAGAACTTTTCTGGTTTTCTCAAAGACCAAGTCGTTGATTATGCTGGCAGAATAGCCGTTTTTCTTCAAATGTCGTTCGAAGCTGGCCATTAAACTTCGAAGCGAAGTCGGCTCGTACTCGTTGCCATCTTTAGTGCGTACGGAGATAATAAATTCGCTAATGAATTCATTCAACTCAGCCGCTGGAATATCTTCAATTTTCCTGTCTTCGTCCTTCGTTTTCAAAAATCTTTCAAGCAATCTTACATCTCTTTCAGTTTTTTGAGCGGTGTTTTTGTTTTCTTGTTCTAAAATGAATTCTTCAACTGAGTAAACAGAAGCGAACCTTCCCTCGGCCATTTTTCAAAGCGCGCGGGTTTTGTGCAACGGCTCTCGCATGGCGTTCTCTTCAGTACGTTCATTCATCATTAGTGAAATTTCGTCGTTCGCGTTGCTGATTGGACGAACGATAATTTTTCACGGTGAAATTTTGTCGTTCGTACTCCTGATTGGCTACATTTAGAATCAGTACGAATTTTATTCACTACGATTTTTGTGGGTAGATCTCAGTACCTATGAAATAAAAAATATTCTCTTAGTCCACCCCCTTATCATTTCATGTTATTTGATCCGTAAACAGCGAAGATAGAGACATCTGTTATTGCCTCAACTGCCTCCTATGGAGGCGAAGCCATAATGTCGTCCTATTGAGTGAGTGGGTGAGTTATTGAGTGTAACTATAGAATATATAACATAGATCTCTTAGCCCAAAACGAGGTCTGCCGAGTTTTACCCGATATTACTCGCTCTTGGCTTTTGATTGTTTCGGAACTTCTTCGGTTCTTCGGTCGTTCAACGCTTAGTAACGATTTCCTCGAATTTCGTCGATGGTTACTTGGAATTAGCACGTGATCCCACTGTTTCCTGATACTACTTATCGTTTGTTTCGGAGTACTACAGAAAATGATGAATGTAAAGAACTGAACACCAGTTTATTAGTGTTCTTTGTTTTTTCCCTTTGGGATTTTTGTAGGTTAGTTCGTTGTGCGTGCGGAATGTATTTTAGCGTGTTAGTCGAGTACAGATTTAGTGTAATATATTCGTTCGTATCTAAAGGACGTGTAGGCCTTTTGGGGTTAGTTTTTCGCTTGCCATTTCTAAGCGGTCATTTTTCGCCCTAAGGCAGCCAGATTTCACGTTACAGTTCGTCGCCGCTCCGGCGCAGTTTTTTCCCAGCTCCTAACAACTGTAAGTGTCGCTTTGGTCCAACTTTCCACTTTTCACTTTCTAACGTTCTTTTCTTTGCTTGTATTTTAGTTTTAAGAGTCTGTCCACGAGAGCACCGGGTAGTCCTGCTACATGCCATCTCACCGATTTCAATGAAACTGCGCCAGTTTAAAGGATTTACCTCAAAACTCAAAAAGACAAACCGGTTTCTGTTTTGGTTTTTTCCGGGAGGAGATTGACCACCCCCCCCCCCGATTTTCTTGGTTTTCACCAAGGAAATCGTTTCAAAATAGGTAAAGTGTATGAAGCTCTCACTGCGATGGTATTTAACCAATTACTCTGAGGATTTGCACACATATTTTTCCATCCTTAGTTAATGTTCGCCACAAGTATCAGTCAATTTGATTAACGGCTTGTCAATCAACAGAGGCAAAAAAACGACTGTGTTTTTTGACTTTTCGATTCATCCAAATATTTGACAACTTTGAGGTAAAATATCTCCCCTTGCCAGAAAGCTACAACGCTAATCTTGATTCCCCCTTATAACCCATTATTTCATCTCTGAAAATCATCAAAAAAATCTTTGGGCGCTACCGTATTTTTGTCTTGAATGCCTTTTAAAATCTGCGACTGTGACAAGTTTCTCTCAGCTACATCTGTCGCGCAATTCTTGCTTTAAGCGGTCGCTTGACCAAATAAACCTACATTTTTTGGCTCTTTATACAAGATGATTAATCAAGAAAGGTGAAAAATGTGAAAAACTTTCGAGATTTTTAGTAGGAATGGAAAATTTCACGTTTGGAGAGATGCATGTGGGCGAAAAATCGATGGGAAAATCGTAGCGTTTCTTTCTCTTGTCGTTTATTACTTTGGAGATTTGCTAAAATCAGGAAATAAGGCTCTTGTTACAGAACAAAACATTCATTAGTCTATAATTTGATTGTTTATCATCATCATTGCTCATTTTAGGAGCTTTTAAAGTCACATGCTGCGTGTTTGTTGACATCACTACAAGTTCCAGTGTGCTACAACTTCGGCTTTTACAGACGAGAAATTCTGCGCTCTCGCTTGAGAGCAAATATCAATAGTTCTATCAGACTAAAAACTGTGCTTCTATCCCGAAAATAAAATTAAAATAGAGTTTTCGTTGTCACTTAGCGCCATCGAACATTTCCATGCAGAACTCCGTTAAGCTAACATCTGTTGCGTGACCCTCCTTAGGAATATTCAAGCGCGTTGTTCATGCTGTCTGCTAGATAGCAATTTCAGAATAATCTGCAGATTTCTATGATTATTTGCCTGCTTCGATCGTAAAATATCTGCAAATTTTTTCAAGCATTCTATTACTACATATAAATCTGCATCTCTTTAGATCGAGTGTTGCCGGCGTTTAATTGCGTGACTTGTAAAATTTATTAAGAATGAGCCAGCAGTATTTTGACCAGTAGGCTTCCTGCAAATTTCCCTTGATGAAATCCCAAGACAAAGTCAGTTGTTTTCGTGAGCAAAGACAATAAATATGAAAGAAAAGTGAGATGCAAATGTCGTTATTTTTTTTCTAGCTTTATAGCAGCTGTACCCTCTGCTGCAGTCTTCGTCTAAATTTTGCAAGGTCCCTCCTTATCTTCTGCCTTGTTCGGTCAGTTTCGACTTTTGAAGCTAGATCATCGGCATCGGCCTCTTCGTCATCATTCATATTTACAGAGAGGGACCTCGTCAGTAAACCAATTTTTGTTACGGCAGATAACCGCCTGAAGTATCGAGCGATTTACTGCTCCAATAACCGGTCAGTCTCAGACAACATTTCTGGCTGGTGTCGTCTCTTAAACTCGATATTTGGGAAGTCACATTAGAGGCGGTTGCCTTGCAAGTTTCCTCCACTGTCCAGCACACGTCTAGGAGATAATTCTTTGCTTTCTGAGAAAAGGTGGCTGTTTTCTGTGTTTTCCAAAGAGCCCATCCAAAGTATACTTGGCTAGTTGGGGATTGTTCGTCAGAATTTTACCTGAGGTCCGTCCTTGAACGTAGCCATCCCCTATAGAATGGCAAGCCGGTCTTCGTCTATTTCCTCTTGATCTTATCATAAGCGGATTCTTTTTTGTCAGCTTCACTGTGTTTGTCTTTGTTAGGGTGCTTTTGGATGGCAGTCAATGACTGAAACGTCTCGATACGTTCTTCCTTATAGCAAGAATATCTCGCTTTCTTGTTCTGTCTGTGACGGATTGGATATAGTTCTCGCAATGACCCGCGTTCAGAGATCTGTGCACGTTACCGATGACCACCCGCTTCTACGATTAGTTTGCTGAAGGTTTCTAATGTGATGAGCCTAGTGAGACCCTGAGGTGCTCCAAACTGTGTCAGTTGGTCTGAGCTCTAAACTTGTCGCAGTTCTTAAGTCAGAGGGAGGATCGCCCACCCCTATTTATGTGAGCGCCTCTACAGTACCTGCGTATCCCTAGCAATCATATGATATAAAGTTCATCTCAGTCACAAATCACCAGTTAGGAAAACTGATGTTCAGATAAACGCTCTTCTTGCCCTTCTTCCTTATTCATTGCCGACTCCAAGATAGCAGTTACAGTACGCGTTCTATTAGGTTTACAGTTACCTTGCCACCAGGAAGACTCGCCACCAGCTTTGATTTCTTCTGCCATCTTCAGATTCACCTCTCTCTCAACTTTAAGTCTCCGATTTTTATGAGGAGGATACTGGCATTTACGAACCCGAAGGTCTGAATCTCACACTAAGTTGTGCACGACATTTGAGGCATATCGTGAAATCGCGGTCTTCGTAACTCTCCACATAAGCCAATACGCGCTAGAATAAGCTTCTTTTCGGACGAAACGCATGTTTGGGATACATCAACGTCTCTCAATTTTTTTTAAGCTGTACACCCACGAATTTATAGGTATGAGCTGTTGCTGTCCCTGGCCAGCACGAGAAAAATAACATTTGGTTCTACAGTTAGTTGCAAATGAGCAAGACAACTGCACCATCTTGACTCTATCAATTCGAGTGTTAGGTTGAATTGAGGGCTTTTTAGACACTTGATTTCTTATATGGCATCACTATGAAGACGTAATACAACTGATACACCCACACTACATAGGATTAACAATGTCTGTTGCGCTGTTGCGAGAAGGAGGAAAATATTACCGGAAGTGTAAACTCTTTAAGAGTTTCAGACACGTTTCAGAGATGTCTATCTTCGGCTGTCACAAAAAATTGACCCCCACTTAAATTCACTGGGAAAAATTACAAACTCCTTGTTGAAAAAATTGGAATTCATTTGACCGATACGCCGGTTGTTTCAATTTTGCTTTTTCCTTGCGCTGTTATAAAACAGTTCATAAATTGACCAATAAATAAAATATTTTGAACTACCGTTCGGAATTTGCCTTTTCTTTTCTGCGTGCAAATCAAGGGTAGCCAAAGTTTTTAAAACATTTGACAAGAATTCCATGGGGTTCACCTCGATAATTTTCGCCGGTCAGAGTCAAGACGCGCCAAGCTAAACGCACATTTTTTTTTCATTATTGTGATCAAAGCCCAATGATGTACCTAAATGGGTAGTTACGGTATCAAACCATTGATTATGACAGGGTAAGCTAAATTTTTCTGTCGAGGTCGACGCGACTTCACATTAAAAGCGTTTTTGACGGAACAAACAAGTGAGCATCACCGCACGAACTGAGAAAGTAAAAACTTGTATTTATCTCCCACAAGTTTCGTCTGACAAGAGTAGACTTCATCAAGGATTTTTTCAAGTAGGGCAAATAAGCTTGCTTATATACAAATAGTAAATAAGTTGTCTCTTTACTATTGAAGCCAGTGGATAGAATTCGCTAGGTGCGCCCACGGTGTGATATATGCGTGATATTTTCCGGACGTTACATGTACGAATACGTGATCCGTTTGAGGGTCACAGATTTAGTGTAAATATTTGACCCCTCAACATCACGTAATGTCTCCAGTTTACAGAGGTCTTAGAACGTTTCATTACATGGATTTGCCTTCTGAGAGTAGAAGACTAAAAGCGAATTTCTCAGGCGTAATTGCCTTTGATTTCTCAATTGATGTTGTCACAAACACAGTTTTTGGGAGTCACGAAACAAAAAAAAAAACTTATCAGGACCTAGTTTCATGTTCTAATGGAAATAGATAGCAAATAAAAACACATTCTCTTGAGAAATAAATTTATAAATAACAGGGGTTCTCTAAAACAAATAGCGATAGAAAAGGGTTTAAGTTCTGGTCAATATTGACTTTTCACAGCCTACTTCCAAATCTGAGGGAACGCGCTGAGGAAATAAAAAACATAAATGTGTGATAATGCAAGGCAGAGAATAAAAATACAAATAAAGAAAAAGAAGCAAACATAGGAACCCGTGTTGCAGCGTGCAGATATCTTTTGAGCCAGACCTACACACCTAAGCCACCCAAAGAAACTCGAAAGAGTGCTGTATATGAACTGGCACGCTCGTGCACGCAGGAAAGGCCATAACAATCGGCGAAAATAATAGCAAATGTAGATGATATTTGCAGTCAAAAAACAGGAAAATAAGATAACAGAAGGATTAAGAACTTTCTAGAAGTGTCTTCTTGAAAAAAAAAACGATAAACAATTTTTACTTCTCATGAAAGGTCACGCAGTCACGCAACAAATACTACTTCTACGTGGAATTTCTTGATGGTGGAAAGTGGAAAAACATTTTCCAGTCTTATTTTCTGGAAACATGACGCAGTTACAATGAATTTTATGGGGCTATTGATATTTTCTATCAAATAAGGGGGGGAAGAGTTTCCCGTCATCCGCGGTATGGAAAAGCCGAAGTTGTTACACACAGGAACTTGTACGTCAACAAGCACGCGACATGACTTTAAAATCTCCTCTCCTGTTGCAGTTTCCTTATTATTTGTCCGATAATGATAATAGACGATCAAATTATAGGCTAATTAATGTTTTGTTCTGTAACAAGAGCCCTATTTCCTGATTTTAGCAAATCTCCAAAGTAATAAACGATAAGAGAAAGAAACGCTACGATTTTCCCATCGATTATTCGCCCACATGCATCTCTCCAAACGTGAAATTTTCCATTCAATGCAGGGTAGAGAGGCAAAGGATGTTAAGCTGGCTTAGTATGGGGAAAACAAATGCAATGCCAAAAAGAAATTACAGCGGTGGAGAGTGTTAAAACACAAATTTGTCCACAAGATGTGCCTGAGAGAAAGGGACCCCAACAGCATTGCTTATTACATCAAAAAGAGGAATATCAGCGATTCTTACATTCCAAGGAGAGTTTGAGATTGTGACCACAGGTTTTGCTATTGTGGACTTTCAAAGTCAACTGTTGATAATGAAGGGTGAGATTTGCTCAAGTGATGTCATGAAGGCCATTAAGCAAAGTGTTGCTGGTGGAAAAATTAGTTCAGAACTCAAACAATTTCTTTAGAATTAGATGTAGGTTATACAACCTTTCTTCCATAATGGTGCAGTATCTAAACAAAGTTTCACTTAATTTCCACCAACATAACATTAAACTTGATTACACAATTATTTCTACACATACATGTATGATCCAAAAAGAGACTTGGTAGTTTATTTCAATATTCAACACAGCCCAAGTTAATATACAAAAAAAAACATCTTGAAAAATTTATCGATCAAGTCAAGTTTGTCCACATATGATTAAAACCAATGGAACTAATTAAACATACACCTTTGCATCTGTTTGTTCAGTGCTGCAAGATTCTGCTCACATTCCAGTATCCTTAAATGAAATTTAATGATGAGAACTTCACCACCTAACTGTGTGCCAACAGAGGAGGAAACTTCAGAGGATACCCTAACTTCATATTGACTTTGATTTTCTATTGTCGAATAAACAATGTTATAATGTGAATAAAATATTTGGGTTGTTGCTAGACTTGAAATCTGTGAGTGTCTTTTGAAAGACCTTCAAGTTATTGACAGATGTTTCCATAACATGATAATGAACCATATAGCTGGTTAAGCATTTTCGGTTTTCAGATAAAATTTTCATCTTTGTCATGGCTTATTCCTATAACTTGACATGCTCTGCATACAATCAAATCATCACGAGTGATTTGAAATGAAACTGTTTACATTCCAATACATACACACTGATCAGAGCACTGGATCAGAGGTTAACTTGAGTGTTTCCTACTTTAAAAAGCTCAAACCGCTTGAAATTGGTAACCTCAATTCTCAAGCCTTTTTTTTAAATACTCTTGTAATGTAGTAGTTACTGATAATTTTCCTTTAATTTTTATTCTTACTTTATTATATCTTTAGAGTAACTTTTTCCCTAACTGATTTATTTTTTAACAGAATCTAAAATGATATGATGATCGATAAAGAATATCCTTTTGATCAAACGCAACCTTATTTCACTTTTATAATTAACTTTTGTTTTGTCAGTGCTATACAATAAGTATAACAAGACTGCTACACAACAAGTATAGAGTCCACAGATCTCCTCAGGTGAAACACTTGTGCAAACTGAATAAGCAAAAGCAAAGGTAAAACTTTTAAGTTTCTCACTATGTTAATGAACTTTGGGGAAAGCAGAAAATGTTTTTCCATGCACTCACAGACGCTTGAGAAATTGCTTGTTTGTTATTGTGCAAATATCCTAGTATCGTAACAACAGTCTGATCACACAAGCGTTTTGACGCCCTGTATATCTTATTACTTTAATCAAGATTCTCCTGTCAGTTACAAAGCCCAGAGCAAACTTAAGTAAAGTCCAATTTTGGAAACCAGTCAGAACAAACTGTCCACAGTTGAACAAAAACTGGATAGTGGCATAGAACAAAAGTACATTATTATATGATGACGTACTACTGCACATTTCAAATAATCCCTTATAGTTGAAAATACTTCGCTTGATTGGCAAGCATTCCATCAGCTTTGAATAGTGATGAGGATCTTCACAATTTTATGAGGGTGATTCTATTAATATACTAATACAATCGTGCATAGTCATGGTCTCCATACATCAATAAATGGGCAAGGAAGAGATATCTTCAAAATCACAATGTAGGGAAAATTTAACAAAAGAATTGTCATCCAGTGTTATGGTCCAAACTTAGAGAAGATTAATGAATGAACAAAGGCATTTTTATCATCGTTTTTACATTTGTAACTGTTTATAAAACACTGGACTCCAACTTGAAAGCATTTTGTGCGAGCAATGCGTACTTCTTTGACAGCTCCTATCGGAAAAACTTCAAATTCCAATTATGGTTTTTGGTCCAAAATTCAATAAATCTACATGTGCCAAAGGATGCTTCTTAGGCACTGAATATACCCCTCATGGGAGGTGGCAATTTTTCCAGCAGTTAGGCAGTCATGATGCATAGAAACATAGCTTCAATGACCTCAAATCATCTGAAGTCAAATTTTCCAAGCTTCTTTTAGGGGAAATTTTATTGAAGGTTCATAAGAATGCTACTGATGTAAACCAATGTGGTAAATCACGGATTCAGCTTCCTCACAAATTCAGTCAACCCAGCCAAAAGACCACATCCATCAGAATATTTTATTTCAATTACTATTTACTTATAAAAGACCTTTATAGGTAGTTCTGTCAGTTTTTGTGAGAAACCTTTCAGGATTTGCAAATTGCCTTTTCTTTCAATACTGTCTTCCCACTTAACATAATCCTTCATCAACTCAGCTACTCTCCAGGTAATTAGTGGTTCACAATACAACAAAAGAAAGATGGTATTTTACACGACTTGTTCAGACGCTGGAGATGCAAGAGTTGTGCCAACTCACTTACCACTTCTCTCAGGAGAATAGTTGTGATTAATCATGGAATACTCTGTCAATCTCAACCCCAAGTGACAGCCACACTGCCAACTAAACACTGGTTGAAAAAGAAGAGCAGAAGATGCATTTTACATGTGCATCTTCTTGGCAATTATTGATCGATCACTTTAGAACAAACACGAGGAAGTTTTGCCACACTGTTATTGATACATTGCATAAACAAACAGATAGCACCCTCCATCTGCTCAACATTCTAGATATTCTAACAGTAAATAATTTGTATCAACACAGTGCTTTAAAGTTTTTGCAACTATGGCAGAAAGGCCTGCTTAAGTGGATCTACTCCAAATTCATTTTCAATATGCAAGCAGTATTCATGGATACAACACCAGATATGCTCCCAAAAAATTTATGTAAACCTTGAGTGTACAATAACTCTGGAGAACAAGCATTTGCAAAGAAAACAAAAAATGACCTTGACAAAACAATGGAGAATCTCGATAAGGGAACATCGAAGTCATCACTGAAAGTCCCACTCTGAAACCAGAAGTGCCAGCGCCCATCCAAGCAGAAATGGAAAAGTTTTAATCAAAAACAAAGCCTGCTTTTCTGAGCATATCACCCCGTATGCTGACCAATACATATTGCCCAATCATAAAATCCCAATCCAAACTTAGCGGCTATTTAGCCTCCTGGCTCTTCATTTGAACTATTCCTCAGTGTTCTAAATATTTTGTATTTTAAATTTGTAATGTACAACAGTGTATAAAGTATTACATTTTATGCGTAAAAAATGGTCACTGAGTCACCAGGAACTGAGACCAATAATTTCAGACCTTAAATACAACTACCAGCCAGAAAAAGGAAACAAAAATTTGCTTCATAGGCCATTTAGACAGCAATCTATGAAGGTCAGTAAATCAAAGTAAACAAGTGAAAAAAACTTTGTAAAAGTGAGCAAAGAGAACTAGATGCTGTGCGCCATGCATTGTCAGTAATGCATATGCCCCTTGGAGATTTAATAGAATGATACAGTTGTAGTAATGATAAAGAAATTTAATGAAAATTAGACACCTATGTCTAGAGAAAAACACTGTCAGGGCTATGTAAATAGATTTTAAATCGATACTTTGAACTATTTTTATTCGACCAAAGAATTCTTTTTATTGGTCTTGATATCTTGATATTTACATGTTTGCAATGAAGATAAAGTCATACCAAGGGGTTAGACTTGTCTTTGTATAGATATTCCAGACTGTATTTTGATTTTTTTCTACCGTAATTTTAGCTTTTATCAATTTTTTTACTTTCTTATTTGTAATGGGTAATGATATAATTGTACATGGATCACATACATGAGTAGCACCATGCACAAAAGTTTGCCACTCTCATGCTGACAAACACTAAGAAGTTCAACACATCTCCCCAGTCCTGCAGGGACAAGGTTTCTCCTATTTTAAGAAACAGCTGCTAGTATGCAATGTCACACAGTTGCATAATGCTATGAATAGCCTTGAGCCCTCATATAATAAACATAAACAAATTCAAACATTTTCTTTAAGGAGGCATAATTTGCCTTAACTATCTAGGTCACCTCTAAAATGTGTTATGAGGCCCTGATGTTAGTGTATAATCTCCTTTTTTGCCATCTTTTCATCCCCTGAATTTCTGTTATTCCCATAAATGCCAAAGTAAATTTAAACCACAAGGAATATATATATATAATATGCATATCCACGCCTATTATTCAAATCTGCAAATAGGCGTCATGGTAAATTTTAATTCTCTGTTCAATTGTTACACAGTAGACAACTTCATTACGTTTCTTGAGTGATGATAATTCAGGTTGGTGGAAGATGAGTAACATTTCTTTGAAGCAGAGGTTGCATCTTTTGCTTGTGCTGTTGTAGGGTGATCTTCATGAAAGGATGCGCCATGAAATAAAGTGGTCAATGTTATTTTCTTGAAGGGTCCAGATATGTTTGCTGAGTTCGGTAGAGTTTCTGTGTTTTGTGTGTTAGAACGACGCGATGTGGTTTCTGTATCTAGTCTTGAAGTCGTTTTCTGTAAGTCTGATGTATGTCTCAGCGGTGGTGTTGTCCTCACGTGCGACAGTGGCTTGGTAGATTGGTGATGACTGGAAGCCGTTTCCGTTAAGTGGACATGTGATCTTCTGTCGGCAGCTGCAAGTTTTGCTGTCTTTTGTGTTGGTATTATCTATGGTGTCATTGATGTGTTTGGATGAATTTACAACGTATTTTTTGTGGTTGTCCATGATCTGTTAAGTGTTTTTCATGCAGCTGTAACTGATTTTGATTGTGTTACGATTAAAGATTCTTTTAAGTTTGTGATCTTTCGGGAAGTGCTTGTCTTCTATGGCAACGAATCTGTGTCTGATATTGGTGCTGACATTTTTGCTGAATGGGGGGTTGTACCAGAGTATGTTGTTCCGTTGTCTGCTTTTTGGTTGTTAGTTGTGGGTGGTTCGTAGTGTAGAGTGTACCAGTATCTGCATTCTTCGAGTGCTTTTTGATATGGAGCCGCCCCTCCATATGAAAAAGCATTCATCAAGTGCTTTTTGATATGGAGGAGCGGCTCCATATCAAAAAGCACTCGACAAATGCGGATACCAGTCCACTCTACATTATGAACCACCCATAACTAACAAACGAAAAGACAGTCAACGGAACAACATACTCTGGTGCAACCCCTAATTCAGCAAAAATGTCAGCACCAATATCAGACACAGATTCCTTGCCATAGAAGACAAGCACTTCCCGAAAAGACCACAAACTTAAAAGAATCTTTAATCGTAACACAATCAAAACCTGCTACAGCTGCATGAATAACACTAAGCAGACCATCGACAACAACAACAAACGCATTTTAAATTCATCCAAACCCTTCAATGACACCGCAAATAACACCAACACAAAAGACGCCAAAACTTGGAGCTGCCAACAGAAGAACACATGCCCACTTAACTGAAACTGCCTCCAGTCATCACTAATCTACCGAGCCACCGTCACACGTAAGGACAACAGCACCACTGAAACGTACATCAGACTTACAGAAAACGACTTCAAGACTAGATAAAGAAACCACACCACATCATCCCAACACACAAAACACAGAAACTCTACCGAACTCAGCAAACATACCTGGACCCTTAAAGAAAATAACATTGACCACGTTATTTTATGGCACATCCTTTCATCAAGATCAC
Source organism: Pocillopora damicornis (assembly GCF_964200805.1). Taxonomy (NCBI): domain Eukaryota; kingdom Metazoa; phylum Cnidaria; class Anthozoa; order Scleractinia; family Pocilloporidae; genus Pocillopora; species Pocillopora damicornis. The sequence goes on from NC_142677.1 coordinate 5,890,878, forward strand.
CCTACAACAACGCAAGCAAAAGATACAACCTCTGCCTCAAAGAAAAATTACTTATCATCCACCAACCTGAATTATCATCACTCAATAAACGTAATGAACACGTGTCTTCATGCCACCACAGAAACAAACAATTACTGTGTATATTAACAATTGAACAAAGCATTGAAATTTCCCGCTATGCCTTTATGCAAGTTTGTAAATTATATAAATGATGGTTATGAATATTCTTCACAATAAAATCCCCCGATGAGTGAGTAATCACGAAACAGGCTTGTAGGGATGAAAGTATAGTCTCTGTTTTTTCCCCTATCTCATACATATTGCGCTCTACTTCTACATATCAAGCACTGTACAACAGAAAAATCAGATCACAGACTTCCTATATGTATATCTATGTATAGTTTTACGTGAGGCACATGTCTTGAAGGGGAGCTCATGAGATAGATCTCTAGCAAGCTACAATCAACCTGACAACTAGCTTGCCGAGGTAGTGATTGTCCTCTGAGATGACCAGTAAAAAGTCCTAAACCATTATAGAAAGAAAAGAAAGGCAAACTAGAGAAACACCTCCTGTGAATAAAGTTGTTGATGCAGACTCCTTAATTAATAACATACCTTGGACACTCCACTCCACCCCACCAACAAGGAATTGTTAGGTCTCTGAGGATAATCTTGACTCCTATGAAAATTGCACTTTTTCAGTCATTGCTCCCTCACTCTGAAACAATTTACCAGACCAAATAAGAACTGTAGCATGCTTAAGTTTCCTTAAGAGTAAAGTTAAGACATTTTCAATGAGTTATTCCTTTTAGCTTTCAAACACCTCAGATTTGTTCCTAAATTAACAAATATTAAACTCATAATGTAATTTACATATGCATTAGCAACTTTGATAGGTGCTTTTGGTCAATTAGTACAAACAACAATTATCATCACCTTTTTAACGCAATAGTTTTACCAAATTTTTCTTACGCTCTGCCGGTTTATGGTGCCTCAGATTCCGAACTTTCTGTAATGCAGAAATTTTTAGACCGGTGTATGAAAAGAAAGTTTATGTCCAAGGATGCAAATATCAGGGATTTGCTAGAGAAGGCGGACAAGACACTCTACAAAAAAATATCGAATGACCCCGAATGCCCGTTCTTCCATTTTATACCTAAGGAAAAGAACAGGAGGTACAATCTTAGAAATACGTCAGTCTCTGTCCCTAGAATCTACACTGACAGGTTTAAGAACGTTTTTAGTAACAGAATAATTTTTAGATATGATATGTAAATAGTTTTTTTTTAGTTTATACTGTAACTTAGGATATGTGATTTTATCTTAAGAAATAAAGATTATTATTATTAATACTATTATTATAATTATTACTATGATTATACAACACCCGATACATCAAGAAGGTCATCTTTCTTTGAATCTGACATTGATCGACCAATCGGTGAGTCTAGATTCAACCTGGCTTTATCAGACTATTGATCATAAAGTTCAGATGAAGAAAGGGATTTTAAAAGAAAAGGATATAAGCTAGTATATCTAAGCCCTTTTTCCTCAACTATCTCTATTATTTAACATGTGGTCAACTTCAACTGTTCTGAACAGTTCTCTGAAAAATGTTTCAATTTTATTGTACAGTTTCTGTTTGACTATGTGCATAAGACAGTAGGTACATAGTTGTTGATTTATTGTTTGGCAATGTTTGCTCTACTATAAATTACTTCAGTGATTCAATCAATAATTTTTTGCTTTCTGTTTGTCCTGTATATCTATTGCCCTACAATTTCCTTGAGGCAAGTGTTTTTCACATGAAAAAGCCAGTTGGAGGGCGTGGCCACCTCAGACAAACAAGTAAAGAAGATTCAGAGATACCATGGTCTAACCATCACACATAACGTTCTGTCAACCTCAAATCCATCCGATAGTGAGATAAATGTTGCTGTTTACACCATGAAAAAGAACTTGATAGCCATCTTACACCACTCTACCCAAGCTGGAGATTCAGCGAAGAAACTCAGATTTTGTCCCCTTGACGAGAACTCCTGGTTTGATTGGCAACAAGAACGTTGACCGATAAAGGGATAGCTGCTTTCCCCAGGTTTTTGTGGAATTGTTGCACCCCACCCTCGTAATGTCAAGTTACACAGAACTGAAATGAATGCGTCAATTATCTGGTTTGGGTTCAGTGCCCAAAGCATTAAATGTCCTGATGTGAAAGTGATTCCCTGTGCTGTGGTTTCTACAGTGTTACATTTTTATCATGGAACTGTTAGCTGCCAAAGATATCATCAAAGACCACCATATTTTCACTCACACATTTCAATTTTCACTAATTTGTACACTTGTAGATTTTAAAGCATGTTGTAATTCTAAATAATTTTATTCGTAATTTAGTCTGTACTCTCCTAATAACCATAATAATTAGCTTTTCTAATCATTAATTGCAAGTTTACTCAGAATAGTCTTCTAGGAGAGGAAATAAACTACTGCATGGTCACTCTGGGAGACTGGAAAGACACAAAGGCAAAGAAGGTTCAAGTTAACCAGCAAGGAAACCAATTCTAATTCAGGCCAAACATGCAGATGAGAAATAAATGCACCCACCCAATCTTCCTACTTGGAGACTTGAGGCTATTAAGGAGAAAATGGTAGATCATGAAGACATTTAGTTAATACCATAAACTCATCTGAAAGTAGCAATCCCTTCTTCCACAGTTAGAAGTTCATACATATCTTTGCCTAGTGATCCTTTTCATTTTTTATATTCCTCTTTGGGAGAGCCTTCATGTGTCTGCTTTAAATGCCAAGGTTAAAGCTACCACTCAAGCCCCAACCAAAGTACAGAACATGGAAAACTCAAACCTTCCAAAGACTGTTCACAAGAATTGACAGATACAAAATTAATGTTCTTTAATACCATCTGTGTATGGAAAAGACAATTCCTAGTTTTAACTAGTCATAAACGATTTTCAATGAGTAAATATCAGTTTTACATAAACTAAGTCTTAATTAGTAAATTTGATACTAATAAACATAGATTTTGTAATTTTACCATGTATAAGAGTTTTTAATGCATGACCATGCATAATGTTAAATTTTTTCCAAAATTACTTTAAATTTTCTGCAATTCAGCTTACTAGCTGCAATGTGATATTGTGTGCATATTATGTGCCTAATAAATCCACTAAATTTATCAAATATTTATCCAGCTAAGAGTTCTGCCAAAGTCAATCCAACAACAAAGTCCACACTGTTGCTCCCCTCAGACCGGAAGTAGCTTTATACCTTAACCAATCACAGAGACGCCATCAGCGACACACATGCCTCAGCCTTGAGATCAGTAATTGAATAATTCCACCGGAATTTTCACGATCAAAGTGCCAAATTCAAGGTGGTATTAACTAGCTGTGGTTCTGGCCACAACAGAAAATACTGAAAGGCTGGGCAAAAAAGCTTGTTTAAGTCTTCCAAAAGGGCGAAGAAAAAGAGAGAAAATGCCATAAATTTATCTTGAAGATAAAAATTACAGACATGGATTCAAGTAAAATTTGAGGTAGGCTATCCAGGGATACTATGACTCTATGTTCACAGAGCATTTGTTGTCTTTGGAATATTGCAGGTTGTGACCTTGAAAGATCATTCACTCAAAAGTTTGTCTTTCCAGCTTGAGGTGTTTGTAATCTTAATTACAAACTATATTTCCTTTGTTGCCGATTTCTTATACCCCAGTCTTTAAAGCGCTGATTTACCTGTGACAATGAAAGTTTCAGCATAGAAGAGGCAGTTTCATCTATAAGATGTCATCTGAAGCACATACTTCAGCAGTCGTTTTTTATTCTTGTTTACCCATTTCAAACCATGTGACCACATGGCTAAAAAGGTTTAATTACTTTGAAAACTCAGAACGCAATGTCTAATTGTTAAACAGGCTATCAAACAACTTCTTTGAAAACCAGTCAACTTTAGCACGCTGATGCAACCATCGACATCCATTCAGCATACCTTCAAAGCAGACCTATGGCACACAATAACTGTAACCATGCAGTTTCATCTTGTCACAATTTCATCTAATTTGCCAAATTAGGCAATGCCTTAGTCCTGAGTCCACGAAGACTCTTATTCATGCATTTGTGACTTCACATTTGGACTACTGCAACTCTCTTCTCTTTGGCATCCCAAGTACCAGACAGATCGTACCCAGAAGGTGGTTAACGATGCTGCTCAATTAATATTTAGGATTCCAAAGTTTGATCAGATTTCGTCCGCCTTATCGCATCTTCACTGAGAAGAATATCTGCAGCCACACTCCATTTCTGGTCATCACTTACGTTCCTGGCCTTCTTAAGATCCCAAGAACTAATTTCAAGACCTTTGGTGATCGCACCTTTGCCCGTTCCAGGCCACTTCTGTGGAAAAAACTGCTGCTTGAAATTCAAAACAGTCAGTGTAGCCATTCTTAAGTTGTTTTAACACTTTTAATAGTGTTAACATTTTAATATCTTTCATATTTTTCATATTTTTCATATTTTATCGTTTAATTCTTTTAATACTTTATAGAATATTTTGTAAGGTGCTTTAGAATATTTTTATAATTTTGGTGCTCTAGAAATGTTAATTATCATTATTACTATTGTTGTTGTCCAAGACACACGAAAGCAGTGTGGACCTATTTGTTTTGTAGAAGGCAAGATCAGGGAACATGACTTTCTACTCGTTAAGAAGCAATTGATTTGACTATTTTAAAAAACTTTAAAACTTGTTTAATTGGTGACGAAAAAAGAAGGTAAAGTGCATGGCCTTACATCAAAATGGTCGCCTTTCATAGCAATGCAGATGACTCTCATACAGAGTGCATCACTGCAGTGTGAGAGCAAATCTGCTTGTATCACCGCTATTAAATGTTGTCTTTAAACTTCTGTAAAGCCAGTGATAACTATTAAGATCATGGCAACATGTTCCTTGCCCATCTTTAAGAATGTTTTATTCTTTCACAAGAGCGAACTCAATACCTTTCAACTCCTTGACCTTAAAAATAAGACACTTGTATTCCCTATAGAAACACTTGACACCTCCGCTTTAAATTAACCACCCTGGGAGGGTAAGGTTTTTTAATTCCTTACTCCTTTGGCACGGACGACAGTCAAATGCACTTGAGTCGTACCAGGTAGGAGGGGGGCAGGTTGAAACAACACATAAGCTCTTGTGCTTTATCATAAGAATTAGAATGTTTGTACGAATAAGATGACTCGCCTTGTTTGGCTCACCAAGTATCCGTATGTTCCCCAGACTTCGCCTTCGGCCACAAACACTGTAAACTGGAGGGAACTCACTCGGTATTCTTTTTTCTTCGAGGTCTTCATCCTCGTGAGGCCGTTCCCGCTTCATTACGACCCTTCCCATCACCAGCTAAAACCCTAATGGCATGAAATCTTTACTTGAAAATGCTTCCCAAGTCAAGAGTAAACCAGCGCAGTACAAGATTTCTAAGATCAGAGACGTGAACATCCCTCCGGCACTTTGGAAAGATGCTGATTATTCCACCAAAAATAGTCCATTCTCCGAGTTAAGAGCTTCAACTTTTCTTTTGTAAAAAAACCAAGAGACCTAACAAAAAGATTCTGCCTACATTACGATTGCTACGATGCTAACCTCATTACCACAAAACAGCGGTTGAACCCGACATCTTAATGCAAATTTCGATCAAGAGGCCAAGCCAGTATATAAAATTAGTTCTCAGACCTCTCGTATCACTGAAACCTTGTAATTTCAAGGATTTTGGGCTTCATTGGGACTCGAAAAACTGTTTTGTTGGAGATTTATATGCCCCCACTTTTAACTTGCTAAAAGGTATAGATAATAGCTGTATTTAAAATTAGGAATTATCCACCTCAGTGCTTAGCGAGTTTTCCTGAATAAACCATTTTTTATGCATTATTTTATGTTATTTTATTTTTCTGAGCAATAGATATGGCCCTCGTAAGAGGTTCGTATGTTTTTAATAGTGCTTCATGAGATATTCTTAAATCATGTATTCACATATTTGTTCATCATAAGCAGGTTAGATTTAGCTTTTTATTTCTTTACTTATTGTAAAGCGCCATTGGGCTAAATGGAAATGGCGCTACATAAACTTTGTAATTATTATTATTGTCATTATTATTAGTATTAGTATTATTTTTATTTCAGTTATAAATAATGCTGATTAGAGGGCCTGTTCCCACACGTTCTACTTCCTATGTATAATAAGTACGTTTAGTCGTAGGCAATATATAAGGATGGGTGAACTAGTTCACGATTTTTCAAGAGTGTTAACCAAAAGATAGCTTTTCAATGTTTTTGTGTTTAGAAATTAGCTTTTTAACGATTACCAGGATAAATGAAATGAATTTCTATGTTTGTTCTAAAAATTTTGTGTCATAATTTGTTGGGTACGAATCGACCAGAGAGTTGGGCACGAACTAATCCAAAGTACGTACGAAACGTCTAAGCCTGCGTACGAATCGTCTGGGTACGAAAGATCCATGGGTACGAAACGACTGGATACCATGTATTTACATATTTGTTCATCATAAGCAGGTTAGATTTACTTTTCTATTTTTTTTTTATTGTAAAGCGCCATTGGGCTACATGGAAATGGCGCTAAATAAATTTTGTTGTTGCTATTAATATTATTATTATTATTATTATTATAATGAATTCATTTATAATTATAAATGAAATGAATTTATAAATAAATAAATAAATAAATAATAATTTTTGAATTTTAGAGGCCGGGAACATGCCTTTTTTTAACAGGAAAAATAGTTCAACTGTTTTTATAAATAATGCTGATTAGGGGGCCTGTTCCCATACCGTACACGATTGTTCAACATTCCTTTCAGCTGACATTTCGTAAGCGAAGAATGGTGAGCTCCTTATTGTTGTTATTTCACGCGCTTGAGATGTACTCATACTCCTTGTCTTTCCACATGACTACATTTGCGCTTTTCTTATCGTAGGAAAATCCTATCAGTTGTAGTTCCATCGTATTTTGATAATAGAAATATATCATTTGTAATAAAGTTCAAGCCCTTTCCTGCGCTGACCGACAATACTATCCAACAGTTTCAAATCTCCAAACCTTACAAAAACTCCCTATGAGCAAGTGGCATTTAGTACAGCAACAACCATTGCTAAGAGAAATCCTCAAAAAACCGATAATATCATACAGAGACAAATGATCACTCAGACATACTCGTGAGAGAAAATTGCGAGGGCGAGAAAACTGAATATACCATGGTGTTTCGTGTAAACATTTGTAGCTAATACAGAGAAAACTGGACATACTACTGAATCATCTAGGCATGTCAACCTCAATTTACACGGGAGCATTAATTAAGCCCGTTTCTAAAGCAAAGAAATAATTTTTATGAGCTCGCCTATACCTGTCCCAACCCCTATCCCGCATTCGAATCGGAGTATGTCCCGGTCTCGCCTTCCTATCTTCATCCCGCATCTCGCCTTTAACCTATCTCGAATTCCTAAGCCTCATCCTACATCCTGCCAAACCTATGTCGGACCCTCTCTACCACTTTCATTCAGTATACGGGATTCACTGTTGGATTTAATACACTGAGCACGCAGGAAATCTGCGGAGAGCGCGTTAAAGCTGTTGAAAATGTTTTGATTACCTTTATAACTAAGATGCAGTCCTCACTTGATTAGGCCATTCTCTATTATCTTTAGATGCTGGATAAGTTTCCATCCATTCTGACGGCAGTAGCTCTTTAGATGTTTATTCGCATCTTTCACTGCTCTATTGAATTCATCCCATGTGGAAGTAAGCCTCGATATAGCGGAGGTGGCGTCGGATGAATTTTCGATTTGTCTATGATTGATTCAGCATCTTGCAACACTTTTTATATTTAAGGTTATTGGAGCCGACATAGAGAACGACTTGGTCCGGCGAATGCTTCAGGCTAGCTTTGAGGTTGGCCTTCATAGCTTTTGAGGTGGCCCTACAGAATAACTTGACCACTGCTGGATGGCCAACGGCTTTTTCTAGCTTTTTACAACATATATTTGTCTTTGTTAAGGAAGCTCCAACTGATAGGGTTGTACATCAGTGTTGTAGCCACAAATGCTCGTTACATGTCCAACTTCACTTCCAAAATGGCTAAACGAAACGAAGTTCAGTAATTAATACGTAACCGGTTGCAAGAAATGGATTACAAGTTATAGTTGTCACAATTCAAGGCGAAGAAATTAACAAACGAGAAAACAAAAATAAAGGAAAACAAAAGACACTTACAAACGTCGCACGAGATCTGGGTCAACTGCCAAATTAAAGACGATGTAAAGCGACGTAAAGCAACGTAAAGCGGCATAAAGCGATCGACAGAGACGGTATAAACAGTTAGACGGTTCGAATAGTTAAACGGTTGATCCGAATGAATAAAATCCGCGGTAAAGACTAATACAAGACACATAAACAAAAGGGAATTATGCGAGAAAGAGTAACAGAATATTGATGAAAGTTATGCGCACAGAACAAAAGGCATGAATGAACTGTGACAAAAGAAGAGTACGAATTTGTAATCAATCGAATTTTTGGCGGCAACAGTAATGGAATTATCGGAGACCTTAACAACGGACTGTGTCCCATCCTCATTGTTCCTTTGTTTTTGTTTTTTAAATACTTTTCTTTTCCTTGCTAACAACTTGCCATTGGTTGCGCATTTGTATTGTCAGAAGGTATTTTTGACTCCTCATTAATTGGATTCATTGCCAGAAATGACGGACAAAATGGCGGCAGTGGTGGTTTGCTGCTTGGGAACGGAGTATTTAAAAATGGCTGGAGCGTTACAATAACATGTATGGAACAAGTCTGAGATTTGTCTGAGATATCCTCAATCAAAGGTCGTAAGGTTAGGCGTCTTATGACAAAAAGTGTTTCCCCGACCTCACATAACATTCTCCTGTTGTTGCAGTTTCTGTTAATGTATTTCGCGGCTTCTGCCCATGCAGGAAATAAGTTCCAAGGGAACTTAAAAAAGGCAAATTTTATCCTGTAAATACGTCTGCAAATGGACCGATATGAGTGTGTATGAAGTTCGAGAAACCACCGTGGTCTTGCGCAAAATTTCTTTACGACAGGCTTCCATCTTCTGTCTCCCAAAACAAACTTTGTAACCTGGCTTATTCGGCTGTCTAGATAAGCCATGTGTGTGGGCACAAAATGTATACCCATTGAAAGAACTGGAAATTTGAATGAACCGTTCATCAGACACGTGCGTTCTAATACATCGAGAAACTGGGACTTGTTATAGAAAGCCTAGATTTACACACTTGTAAATTTGATTTCAGAAATTCAGATTTCCTTCACATAAAATATAAGAACCCAAAATACATTACAGCAATGTCAGATGTAATTTCAAGGTACATGCAGAGAAGCTATGAATAGAAATCTTTGTCCCAGATCCAACTTTATCATATGTTAAACAGGCAGTAAATATATCATACCTATTACTAAAGATATGGCATGAAAATGTTCAGGATGGATGTGATTATATTGAATTTCTTAATGCCACGGTTTCCAGATCATGGTTTGGAGTTAGTTGAGAGATAGGCTACCCTATCCAAGGCAGGCTGGAAAGAGAAGCAAAGAATTGTGGCAAGCAAATATGGGCAAACCAAAGGAAGAAAAAGGGAACAGGTTTAGTCAAAATATCTCACTTTAAGCATTCTATACAGTGAACTAGTGTCTATTGAGGGAGCGGAAAGGGACCTTCATCTCACAAGAGATGAGCTTTCAGACTGAAAGAAAAATTTTAATGATCTAAAGGAAGAAACGCAAAAGCTAATACATGAAATGAGGGATTTGCAAAGAAATACAGAGGAAGAAAGGACTCTGCAAAATGAACAAAACCCAACTTATTTCTCTCCTTCACTAACAACAGGGGAGGCATTGCTGCACAACTTCTATTTGGCTTGACTTTTATATCTCTTTGACTTGTATTCACTTCAAATTCTGCTACCTTTCAAAAGCTGAAAACCAGGGGAAATAAATATCAATCAAAATGGTAACTTAAAAGCACCTCTGAGCACATTCAGTTTCATATAAAAACATAATTTAATGTTATTGATGACAAGCATGTTGTATTATGTGTTAAATACATTCAAATGTAAAAACTGTATATCCTTCTTTAAAAGTACCTCTATCAACCAAATATCAATGCCTCGTTGGCGTTACAAAAATTATTGATTAGCCAAAAGTTAAGTTGGTAAATATTCTTCAATGCATGCTTTAGTATTAGATGTGAGAGATACCATCTCAAGGGGCATTTTTGGTGCTTGAAGAAGTTTCCTTGCTTGCACAACGAAATGCTTTGGTGAGTTTCCAAGGTAAGCTTTCATCTTTAAAGAAAAATCATAGGCCTTTCCCTGGCCATGAGGGTCCAGATATATACCACCAATAATAGAATGTAGACAACTTGTTAAGAGCCTGTCCACGAGAGCTACATGCCATCTCACCAATTTCAATGAAACTTCGCCAGTTTAAAGGGTCTACCTCAAAACTAAAAAAGACAAACCGGTTTCTGTTTTGGTTTTTTCTGAGTGGAGATAGACCACCCCTCCCCCGGTTTTTCTTGGTTTTCACCAAGGAAATCGCTTCAAAATAGGTAAAATGTATGAAGCTCTCACTGCGATGGTATTTAACCAATTACTCTGAGGATTTGCACACATATTTTTCCATCCTTAGTTAATCTTCGCCTCAAGTATCAGTCAATTTGATTGACGGCTTGTCAATCAACAGAGGCAAAAAAACGACTGTGTTTTTAGACTTTTTGATTCATCCAAATATTTCACAACTTTGAGGTCAAATATCTCCCCTTGCCAGAAAGCTACAACACTAATCTTGATTTCCCTTTATAACCCATTATTTCATCTCTGAAAATCATCAAAAAAATCTTTGGGCGCTACCGTATTTTTGTCTTGGATGCCTTTTAAAATCTGCGACTGTGACAAGTTTCTCTCAACTACACCTGTCACGCAATTTTGCTTTAGGCGGTCGCTTGACCAAATAAACCTACATTTTTTGGCTCTTTATACAAGATGATTGATCAAGAAAAGTGAAAAATGTGAAAAACTTTCGAGATTTTTTGTAGGAATAGAAAATTTCACGTTTAGAGAGATGCATGTGGGCGAAAAATCGATGGGAAAATCGTAGCGTTTCTTTCTCTTGTCGTTTATTACTTTGGAGATTTGCTAAAATCCGGAAATAGGGCTCTTGTTACAGAACAAAACATTCATTAGCCTATAATTTGATCGTCTATTATCATTATCGCACAAATAATAAGGAAACTGCAACAGGAGAGGAGATTTTAAAGTCATGTCGCGCGCTTGTTGACGTACAAGTTCTTGTGTGTAACAACTTCGGCTTTTCCATACCGCGGATGACGGGAAACTCTGCCCCCCTTATTTGATAGGAAATATCAATAGCCCCATAAAATTCATTGTAACTGCGTCATGTTTCCAGAAAATAAGACTGGAAAATATTTTTTCCACTTTCCACCATCAAGAAATTCCACGTAGAAGTAGTATTTGTTGCGTGACTGCGTGACCTTTCATGAGAAGTAAAAATTGTTTATCCTTTTTAACTCGTGAATTGCGCGCATGCGCAAGAGCGAGTTATAGATACGATGTGGGGAATAGCATTCGCTCGCTCGCTCGATTGGTCGATTCCTGTAAACTTTTTTTGGATTTTAGGCTTTTGAGTACATTTGATAGTTTTTGGCGAGCAATAAACAGACGAAATGGCGACCTTTGTTGCTAAGAATAGTGGTGGGGTGAAAAAGAAGCCAATGATAATCTTAAAAGAGTTTTTTTTTTCGTTTTAGTTTCAACAAGCGGCGCCAGCGACTGGCAAGCATTCAAGGATTCACACTGAAATAACAACAACCTTCGTTTTTCATAAAATTGTAATTTATAATCCTTGAACTTGAAAACAATCCGAAGATTCATTGAAAATATCACTTACTGCGAAGCGCTCGGAGTTTACAGATGTTCAAAAGCTTTTTCTGTTATAGCGTGAGATTGAGGACAAAATTGATCATTACGTTTCGTCGCGTGTGTTTTTCCTGTGTGAAGCAACGAAAGATGCCGGCGACTGACTAAATAATAAGTTAACACGAAAATCAAATAACACTTAGACAAACAATTTTAGCTACCGATTTTCAGTGAATTTTTAAAGAACAATTTTCTCGTAAGTTTCAAGACAATTTGAAGATTCAACATATATACAACGTACTAAAATGCGAAAGTTACACACCACAAAATTGATAAATAGGCCTGAAATGAAATTCTATCTTGTTATTGATTATACGTTGCCTAGCACGTGACTTAAATCTACCCAGGCGGAGATCTAAAATGACGGTGGCAGGCTTGGCTTAGTTATATCACTCAAAACTCGTTCCCGTTTGTCTCATTTGATAAAGAGGGAATCGTTAATGTTTTCATTAAGACAGTATTGCCTTGATTTTCTAATATTTACAACGAAAGACAGTAAATTTCACTTTTCACCCACATTTACTTCCAACCTTTTCTTTTGAACCAGAAACAAAAATGATAGACGTTTAAAACACATGACATCATCCACCTTGTTAAATGTAATAGCATGATCATTTCAATTGTAATGCCTTCTTGTCCCAACGTTACTTTGTTTCTTTGCTACATTAGCGAACACTGAACTACTGTTCGTACTCTAGATGACAATCAACCACAAAATTCCCTAAACCAGATAACATTAAACATAATCTCAAAAATCATGTGTCAATTCACGAGTTTGCTCACAGAGCACTTTGATTTTTTTTCAAGAAGACACTTCTAGAAAGTTCTTAATCCTTCTGTTATCTTATTCTCCTGTTTTTTTACTGTAAATATCATCTACATTTGCTATTATTTTCGCCGATTGTCATGGCCTTTCCTGCGTGCACGTGCGTGCCAGTTCATATACAGCACTCTTTCGAGTTTCTTTGGGTGATGTCGGGCTTAGGTGTGTAGGTTTGGCTCAAAAGATATCTGCACGCTGCAACACGGGTTCCTATGTTTGCTTCTTTTACTTTATTTGTATTTTTATTCTCTGCCTTGCATTATCACACATTTATGTTTTTTTATTCCCTCAGCGCGTTCCCTCAGATTTGGAAGTAGGCTATGAAAAGTCAATATTGACCAGAACTTAAACTCTTTTCTATCACTATTTGTTTCAGAGAACCCCTGTTATTTACAACTTTATTTCTCAAGAGAATGTGTTTTTATTTGCTATCTATTTCCATTAGAACATGAAACTAGGTCCTGATAAGTTTTTTTGTTTCGTGACTCCCAAAAACTGTGTTTGCGACAACATCAATTGAGAAATCAAAGGCAATTACGCCTGAGAAATTCGCTTTTAGCCTTCTACACGCAGAAGGCAAATCCATGTAATGAAACGTTCTAAGACCTCTGTAAACTAGAGACATTACGTGATGTTGAGGGGTCAAATATTTACACTAAATCTGTGACCCTCAAACGGATCACGTATTCGTACATGTAACGTCCGGAAAATATCACGCATATATCACACCGTGGGCGCACCTAGCGAATTCTATCCACTGGCTTCCATAGTAAAGAAACAACTTATTTACTATTTGTATATGAACAAGCTTATTTGCCCTACTTGAAAAAATCCTTGATGAAGTCTATTCTTGTCAGACGAAACTTGTGGGAGATGAATACAAGTTTTTACTTTCTCAGTTCGTGCGGTGATGCTCACTTGTTTGTTTCGTCAAAAACGCTCTTAATGTGAAGTCACGTCGACCTCGACAGAAAAATTTAGCTTAACCTGTCATAATCAATGGTTTGATACCGTAACTACCCATTTAGGTACATCATTGGGTTTTGATCACAATAATGAAAAAAAATGTGCGTTTCCTGACGCACGCCACATTTATTCTTTGGAAAATTATTTTACTCGAGGGCGATGTCGCTTAGCTTGGCGCGTCTTGAC